>NW_023396666.1:0-218475 GCF_011125445.2 Fundulus heteroclitus | reverse complement strand
TGGAGATAGGCACCAGCAACCCCATGAGGGGATTAAGCGGGTCAGAAAATGGATGGATGGATTATGCTTAACAACAGTTTTAAATTATTCTTTTTAGTTTTGCATTACTCTTACAGCTCTGTGTCGGCTTGGGGCCCTGCAGCCACTAAGCCTCCTTGCCTCTTATATGTTCCCTAGGACTGTCTAGAAAAGTGAAAAAAACAGACACAGCGAATTGTGTGTCTCCTATTCCTTTAAATACAACACACGCACACATGCCCCCCCCCCCCCCCCACACACACACACACACACACACACACACACAAACCCAGTGCTTTGACTTGTTAAATACATTTAATGTCAAGGGGTTACTGGATGTTTTTGGCCGTGGATAAAACGTTGAGAGGTGCGTCAAGCAAAAAAGAGTTCTTAATTATTCAGAGTGGAGGAATGACCTTGACTGTCTTTGCAATCCACACCTTGTGTGTCTCTTGTAGCCTGTGTGTGCAGTACGGATGCTGGACGGTGAATGTGTGAACTCCCCGGTGTGTTTTGGGATAATTCTTTATTTTAGCACAGCATGCTCTCGGTGAGAAAAGTGCCTCAGTCTGTGACCGTGCCACTTTAATGTGGGATAGATGGAGGGACAGAGAGAGACTTTGTGGGACTAAGCTTACATGTAAATTATTTACACAGCATAAAAAACAATGGCTATTGCGTGCCACGCTGGCGCTCCGACCCGAGACCAGCTTTGTGATCGGTTGTGTTGGGTCACGTAAAGAGCAGCAGGCAAACCGGACCTTGCTTTGAGGTACCCGCTCTCTGAAGTATGCAGTGGTATGCACAGGACCAAACAGGTAAATAATGGAGCCAGGGCACGTCCTGTTCTCCCATCCAGACCTCAGAGGGACTACTCTCATGATTGCAGCAGAGCCTGCTGAGAGCGAGAGAGCTATATATTGGAGCAGTTTCAGGTGTGGGTTACATGCCAGCTGTTGTACTGTTTTTGCTGGCCTTTTAAACCTACAGGGGGAAGTAATAGTTGCTTTCAGAGAGAGGGATTTTATTTTTTGATGACTCCTCGTGTGTGTGAGGACAGGGCTTTCATTTAAGACCGAATATAAGCAATCTTTTAGGGGGTTGCGCTGTTCACATTAAAGCTCTGCTTTAGTTTGCATTCAGGGCAAGAGAGTAGAATGATGTATCAAAGAGATGAACTCTGATTTGATCAGTTACTTCTCACTGAATGTGAGGCCTTGACATTTCTTTGTCTTGTTCTGCAACTAAAAAAATAATGGATGCATTTGTTTCTTTTCATTCAGCCATCCAATGTCTTCCGTTTATCCAAGATTGGGTCGCGGAGACAACAGGTCCAGAAGGGAAACCCAGATATCCCTCTCCCCATTGATATCCTCATTCTTGGGGATCCCAAGATGTTCCCAGGCGTCCCTGTGTCTTTTCCCAGTGGGGTGTGCCTGGAAAACCCAGGGGGCCTGTTGATAAGATGCTCAAGCCACCTGAACTGGCTCTTCCAATGCAGAGAAGCAGTGGCTCTACTTTGAGCTTGTATACAGGATCTCGTTCTCTTGGTCATGATCCATACCTCATGACCGTATTTGAGGATCGGAGCATAGACAGGTTTTGTAAATCAAGAGCAATAGTTTTTTGTTGTTGTGTTTTGTTTTTTAGCGCCAGCTCTTTCTTCACCACAACAGACTAGAGCAGTGCCTGTATTACTGGAGAAGAACCCCAAATCCATCTATCCATCTCTTGTTCCACTCTTCTATCGCTGACGAGCAAGACACTAAGACAATTAAACTCCTCCGCCTGAGACGAGGACTGATCCCGCGACCTAGCGGTTCTTTTCTCTACCCTCTAAAACAAAATGCCCTCTTCCATAAGATTACTTGATACTAGGCACGTCCAAATCTGACTCAGAGTTACAAGCATTCCCTGACAAAAAGTAGTCCTCTAAAAATCTGGTGTTGCACAGCCACATTTAAAAAAAATTGTTAAACCTTTTTTTAACTAGAAGGGTGACCTAGCCAAGAAAGGCAGCAGCACACGCCATAGTGGACAAGACAGACAAAATACCAAAATAATTATAAAATATACAAAGGTAAGCAATTTGCCGAATAACATATAGGAGTGATCATTTCAGTAAGCAGTATATAAAATTTAGAAATTTATTTCACTTGGCCAGTTGTGAGTTAGTTCTATTTTCACACAAGCACATTATTTGTTGTGACTAACAAATCTGGGGTTTCCCCAAAATAGTTCATGTTTTTCACTGTTTACAGTGATGTTCACAATGAAAGAGAGGCTGAATTGGCCTCTAAAGCTCTCTGATATATGTCCGTGTCATGCGACATGTTTTGTGGGCTGCTGTGGTATTCACAGAAAGCTCTAGTGTAGGACAGACAAACGAGCCGCTTGCACATTGTCATTAGATTCAAATAAAGTGCAAGTTTATGAAGCATGAGAACACATTTTTCTATTTTGTCTATACTACACGACAGTAACCTGATTGATACATGAATATCAGTCAAACTATCGACAAGTCAAAACAGAGAGTAAACATGCATTTTGTAATCTTGGCTGTGCGTCCACAAAGATAAGGCATTTTAAGAGACTAAATTATAATTTTTGAAACTGGGTCCCAGAGTGGAGAAATTTCAAAACGCCGGTTTTCTGTTTCCATGTGTACATGCAAGCAGAGTCTTTTCTGAAACAATGACATCGAGCTTTGCCTCTCGCCGTACCCTGCATTGGCTTCACTCACACAAATAACACAGTGGCGCGGTCTGGTGTTGTGTTTAATGCTGAGACAAATGTTGGCTTTCTTATGGCTGATAGCAGCACCCTTAGGTACTTCCTTTCTAGTCAGCCCGCTCTACCCGACACGTCCCCTGCCAGCCCACTTAAAGATCACGCCTGCGTAAATGTTTGCGTCTGATCCCCCGTCATGTTGCTGTGTCTACTTCATGAATTGTCTGTGCATGCCTGTTTTTTTTTTTTTTTTTTTTTTTTTTTTTTTTTTTTTTTTGCACGTTTCTGTGGCTGTGTCACAGTGCCACCAACGGGCTCGGCATACCTACTACAGCGTCTTTAGCTTTTCCTCTTGTGTGGATGCACATTTTTTCTTAATTGTTTGTGAAACTTTACCATGTTTATTTCATCTTTGTGTGGACTTGGACTTGATCTACAATATAAGCAGCGTTCTGGATGAAAAAAATTCTCATCGGGAACAAGTTGTGTGTGTTGGATGTTATTTAGTTATTTACTGGTTCCTAGGCGCACTATGTAGCGTTATTGTAGATCCTTCCTCCGAGCAGCTAATCCTCACTGCTCCAAACCAGCTAAATAAGTTGTTTTGATCCCTGCTGTCAATTGCATTTTTTTCATTTACTATTATTTTTTTAATAGATAACCTGTGGCTGTTTTTTATGCACAATAATACATACATATTTTGTACAGTTGCACATTTCATTTATTCTGAGTATGCCATTTTTAATGACTGTACAGTACTTTTTGTTTAGTTGTAAACTTTTTGCCTTTCTTGCTCCTTACACACCTGAATTCCCCCACTGTGGGACAATAAAATAATATTAATCTCTATTTATGGACTTTGATTGTTTTATATTGTATATTTGTTTGTATATATATATATATATATATATATATATATATATATATATATATATATATATATATATATATATATATATATATATATATATATATATATATATATCTATATATATCTAGAGAGAGCGAGAGAGAGAGAGAGCGAGAGAGAGAGAGAGAGAGAGAGATATTGTAAATTTTATATTTGATTGTTTTATATTGATAGTTTTATATTGATAGTTACTAATTTGTAATTATATTTACTAGTACCAAAGTGCCACGTTGTGTGAGTGTAGCCCTAACCAAAATTCATTTCCTTGTATATATACAATACACAGTGAGGATATTTTAAGACTGAAAACATCCAATGAAAGGAACAGCTTTTCCCCCCGCCTGCCTTTGTCTATGTTTAGGCTACAGGGAGACATGGGCTGCAGCGTGAAAGCACCATATCAGCAACTCCACCCCATGATACTAATGAAAAGCTGTACTTAGAATATTTTTTTTTGCTGAAATGTATCACCCATTAATGGAGGCACCTTCGGAAGTAAATGACCACTGTGAAGCCTCACCCTGCCGCCGGGCGGGGTTGATAATTATAGACCCTGCATAAATTGTAATAGTGATGCAAGGGGAATAATGACACAGAATGCAGACACCGTCTTACTGAGGCAGACATCTCAATGCATTTCAATGCCCCGTCCACTGAAGAGGGTCCCAGACTTGATCCGTCCAGCCCTGAATGTCCTGAAATCAACATAAAACTGTGCTTGATATTAGAGTGTAACCTCCCTGCAGACTCCTTACTGCTGCTGAATTTGTTTTAATGAACACTATCACAAAGAGTAACACCTGGGGTGAGAGGAAATTGGGTGTGAGATGGAGGGAGAGGCGCGGTTATGTGTTCTCGTCTTTAAGACGTGAACAAGGAGAAAGTAGCAATAGGAGATGGGAAGCAATGGGAGGAATAAAAAAGTGATGAAGAGGCAGAAACTCCGGGACGGGATGGGGTTTGTTGGGTGATCCTTCCTGTTCTCTGTTCCCCCGCAGAGTCTCTAAACCCCTGAAGGGAGATATAACTCTTTGCGGGATATCTATATCAGCTTCTTGTTTATGAAAATAGAATTTAAAAAAAACAAAAACGACAACTTTGGATAAGAACCAGAATCCATGCAGGATTTCTGTGTATCTTTTTCTGATGTCAGCATAAAAAATTAACAAATGAACGTTTGAACCTTTAATATGTCATGGAGTATTTTTTTATTTTTATTTTTTTTACGAGTTATTAATATTTGAAGACACAAGCACACTGGAACCTGTTGGCCTTGAATGCAAAATCACTTCACTTTCTCTGATTTTTGTAATGTGCCTTATCTGAACAGTCAAACCTTTTATGTGCAATCATGTGGAAGGCTACAAAGCGTACACAGAAATACATGCTGACAGAAAACACACAATGGTGTTCATGGCTCTTTTACACCTATTGTTGATTATTAAAATTCCCGAGAGACGGTGGAATGGAGGATGCCTGGGGAGGAGGATCCGACTTGGGATCATCCAGAGGACAAGGGTTAATATAATTATCCTACCAAAACCTTGAGACTGAGAGAACATCATTAGTCATAGCGGGTGAAAAGCTACCTGAGCTGCGGGCCAGGGGAGAGGCGAAGAAAGGAGGAGGGAGGCACAGAGGAGGGGAAGACATAAAGGAGAGCATCAAAACCCACTTGTGCACTTAGCAAGACAATTAGCACAAGGACTAAAACATGGGGGTCTAAGTTATGGGATAAAAGGAAAAAGACGAGGGTTGTCTTTAGCCACACTCAGAAGGATAAGATAAACTTTTTTTCTTAGAACATTTACAGTCCCTTGCAAAAATATTCACTCCCTTTGCTTTTCACCGATTTTATTACAATCTAACCTGTAATTTAGCATGTTTTTGATCTAAAAAGAAATTTGCATGTGTATATTTTTTCACCCCCATTGCTATGAAGCCCCTGAACAGTTCTGGCAGCACAGAGACCAAAGGTAACACAGGAGGAGTTGCAGAGCTCCACAGACTGGAGGATCTGTCTATAGAACCTCAATGAGCTGTACATGTCAATGAGCTGGGCTCTATGGAGGGGGTGCGGGGTCATGGGGGGTATGTTTTGAGTTTGCCAAAAGGCATGTGGGTAACTCCCTGAATGTATAGAGGAAGTTGCTCTGGTCAGATGAGACCAGAGCTTACTTTCAGAAGGACAATGACCTGAGGCACAGTGCTAAAGCAACACTCGGGTGGTTGCAGGGGGAAATGTTTAAATGTGTTGGAATGGCCTAGTTAAGGTCCAGACCTCAACCTAATTGAGAATCTGTAGTTAAACATGAGGATCAAAAGCGAAAAACTATCCAAAATGAAGGAGCTTGTGCAGTTTTGCCTTGAGGAATGGGTAAAAATCCCAGTGGCAACATTTAGCGAGCTCATAGAGAAAATGACTGGCAGCTGTAATTCCTTCAGTAGGCGGTTCTACAACATGCTGACTTTAGGAGGAGCTAAACAGTTAATATATTAAAGTTTTCTTTTATTTTCTTTTAATTGTTGATTCACAGTAAAAATAATAATAATGCATCTTCAAAGTTGTAGCTATTTTCAGTAAATGAAATGTTGCAAACTCTCAAACAATTCATTGTAATTCCATGTTGTGAGACAATAAGACATAAAAATGCCAAGGCAAGGCACTGTACATCAGTTTTGTTTTCTTTTTGCTGCTGTAAAATGATTCAAAGTTTAGATCTATATTTAAATTGAGCACATAATGATAGTCTTCTGAGGAAAGTGTGCAACGTAACCGTCGTAAATGAATTGACCTGTGGTTTTTCTTCATTACAATGCGGTTAGTTACTGAAGGAAAATTTCCTACTCTTTTTCCGTGCTCTTTAAATGAAGGCCAATGCTATTATGATAATTACTTACTGCTTGTTAGAAGTCAAATGAAACCACTGATTAATAGTTGGTAATTATTCTCTGGAAAACCCACAAAAAAAAACTATGTTTTAAATTTTATGTGTATAACGCTCCATTGGCACTCCAATCTCAGCTGTCCCAGCTTCATGCCAAATTCTTACCTTAATTCATGCTTCTATAATTTGCAATTGTATCAATAATGCACTTCTGTCTTTGAAAAGCTTACAAACCTAACATGCCTAAATGTAATAGAACCACCCAAAATTAGCAAACATGCCTCTTTATGTATGTATAATGTATGTATACATTGTATGTATGTATGTATAATATGTTGCCGAGTGGTTCTGACAGGTGGGTTGGTGTGACGCAAGAACCGGCACTTTGCCTGATCAGAAACAGTGATGTGGAAAACAGCAAAAAAACTCAATTTACTGATATTATAGATACATGTATTTCTATAATGTTAACAATATGGAGCTGAAATGTTGAGGCTCATCTTTTTTGGGTAACATTCACTGAAACCCGGAAGCGTGCAACGTGGTGGGATGCATACTACTTAACTGTTCATTAATAAGCCATTAGAGACTTTAGGAGTTTCCTAAAGTCAGGGGGTAAATGACATCCCCTGAAGATTTTAAGGTTCATGATGGGACCAGATTTTGGTAAAAAGTCAAAGTCTCTGACATCAAACCCTGACTGCTGACAGTGAGAGACAGAACGTTTCTCATTAAAACACACAAGCCTTTTCTTTTCTCTCACACATTCAGGCTTCAGTGGATGAGTTGTTTATCCGCACCCATCAACACGGCTCTAACGACAGTCCAGCAGCAAAGACGGCAGTGTGTTTTTTGATCACACCATGCCTGTAATAATGCTATGCTAATTAATGTGGCTGACTGAGAACAAGCTATCTCTTCAAGGACACCCTGCCTGAACCTCATCTTCTCCCAACTTACAATTCCCAGCGCGCTTTTCAGCTTTAGAGCACGCTTTTGGTATCAAGAGATTCCCCTCTCACCAGATGTAAGGTAAAGCAGTGCAAGTAGTGCTTTATTCTTTTTCTGTGTTTGCGTTTTTAAAGGGTTGTTTATGGGTATGACGCGGGAGGGAAGGTTGGGGGACGAGAAGGGGAATCTACAGAAGGGGGGGTGGGGAAGCAAAAAAAAAAATTCATCTGTGAGATAAAAGAAATGAAAGGAAAACAGGAAAAATTGCTGACTGTAACCTTCCTTTCTGAGAGGAAATAAACTGTGATTATCAAATCAGTTACAACCGTCGTGTCATAAATCATTGCAAATGAAAGGAATGATGACACATTCCTCATTGTGTTTCCGCAGCTTTCTGCATGGCTTTCTTTTCCGCGGAGTGCTCATGAATGATTTAAAAAGTGATCTGTTTCAAAGGCTCGGCTGCCTCTAAGGGAGAGAGCGCTCGGGAGGGAGGAGTCTGCGCGAGCTGGGAGGGGCCAAAAGTAAAGGTGTCCTGTGCAGAAGCCAGCATGAAAAATACTCAAAAAATATTTATGAGCCTTTCACCATTAAAAGCCCCTACGTCTTCATTAGAATTACAGGAGGCAGAAATAAAGCAGCAGACGTGTGGAGAGAAAGGAAATCAAGTTAACTGATTACATTGTTCTCAAAGTTATTTTTTTTACTATAAACAAAAGTATTGAAAAAAATGTGCTGGTTTTTATATTCTCTTCTGTTCGTTCGAGTAAATTTGTAACTAAACTGTAACTCCTTTTGCAACTAACCTGTTATAGTTAGAGCTGCTATAGGCTTTTGTGGTATGTCTCTATTGCAGGGATGCCGAACTCCAGTCCTTCACAGCTGAGATCAGCAGATTCAGGTCTGGACTTTGACTGGGCCGTTATTGTGTAGGCTTTGATCTAAACTATTCCAATGTACCAAAGTAAACCTCTGATCCAATCTAGAACCTTTTATAGCGACTAACAGCCTTTCTTTTAACTCGGGCCATTTTTGCTTCAACCGTGATCGGCCTCCCTGTTGCTGCTCTAAAAGGAACCCTCAGGACATGGTGCTACGGACCACCATGTTTTATCTGAGGAACGGTTCGGTCAGGGTGAGGTGCAGTGTTAGTTTTCTGCCATGCAGCGGTTTGCGTTGAAGGCCTTTGTTTTTAAGGGGGCTTCTTCCACATGTATGCTGTGGCTCATACATGGCCTCTGGCAGACTTTAAGCCGAATTTCTACAGGGTTCTGTTAGCAATGGCTTTCTTTTGCCACTTTTCCATGGAGACCAGATTCTCCTACCTGAGCTGCTGATCTTTGCAGCTCCTCCAGACGTCCATATTTCGCATGGTCTTCTTAGCTAACCTGACCCTAGTCAGATGTATATTGCTCCGCCTAGTTCCACTCACATCCATCTGGGACCTCTCCATAGGAATTGCCTTAATTGAAGGCTGGGCCTTATCAAAAATCCTTGCATATGATTGGATAAGCCACTTGTCGGTCATCTTTATCGACGTGCTATTTCAACCACTCACACCGAAGCTAACCCATGACGCTGATGAGAGCGACGCAGGAAAAAACTAAACTTTTTTTTTTTTTTAAATGTGTTTGCGGCTCTAGTGGCACGCGTTTTATTGACAGTGAGCTGACAGGAAGAGGGGGGAAGACAGGCGGCAAAGCGCCGCAGGTCGGAGTCGATCCCGGGCCGACCGTGTCGAGGACTAAAGGCCTCCTAATATGGTTTGTGCTAACCGCTCCGCCACGGACGCGCCCTGGAAAACAAAACTTGTCAAATCCGGTCGGGAGAAGGGCGAAAACATGGTTTCCACCAGCAAAAGCCTTCAGATCCGTTCTCTGATGTTCTTTTAATGAAACAATATCAGGTAGATTGGACAACACGGAAGAAATAGCAGCATCAATGTTAACGCTTGCTTCCTGGATGAGCCGCCATTGCTGTCTGTCTCACGTCACGGTCGCTTCTCCACTACGTCACATCTATGAAACTCCTGATTGGCTGGACAATAAAATTGGTTGGAGAAATCCCTCTCTATGAGAGATGTCCCAGATGTATGTGAGTGAAGCTAGGCGGAGCGATATCAATCTGGCTAGTCAGGTTACTTCTTAGCTGCATCTCTGATTAATGCTTTCTTGGTCATGCCTTAGTTACAGTTAGGTTAGGCCGTACTCTTTCAATTATCAGATAATGTATTACATAGTTCTCCATATGTTTCTTGGATTTAATGTTGATGAGTCTTCTGAGGCCTTCGCATAACAGCTGTATTTATAACTGTTTTTATATCTGTTTAAATTACACATAGGCATATGCTAATGACTAATTAAGTGTTTTCTAAAGGCAATTTGATTGTATTGAAGGATGTCAGATTGCCACGCTGCTTTTTGTTGGTCTTTCACAAAAAAAATACCAAAAAAATATTGATTTGAGGCTATTTATGTGACAAGATGTGAAAAGTTCCTGGGGTGTGAATACTTTTACAGGGCGCTGCATTTAAATATGCGAGAGAAAAAGCTGGCAATAACTGACTGCGAAGTTCTCCTCCGACGCGATACAAGGAAGCTCTCAGCTGCGTGGATGGATAAATGGTCGCCGTGTAAACTGGTGAATAATATTTACAGAGCCTCACACCGCACATCATTCATCACAAAATCACACATCCTGGCTAGTCCCCTGAAACTAGGAATTAATCCATCATACGCCTGCATCTCTTTTCTGCTCCTGTATCCAGGCTTACACCTCCCATCCGCTCACCTTCCGCCTGCAAAGGACAGGGAAAGAAAACTTTGGGGTAATTCAAAAATAGAGTGACAGTCTCCAAAGTCAAAGTCGCTCTAACAAGCTCACTGAGACACACACACACACACACACACACACACACACACACACACACACACACACACACCCTGAAGGGCCTAAAGAGCAGGGTGTGAGTGTGGGGGCAGAGGGTAAGCATCTGTTCCTCCTTGTTCTCTTATGCAGTGGAGGGGCAAGCCCAGAAACACAGAGACTCTCCACTTTCTGCCCTGTCATCCTCCTTCATGCTTCCACTGAAACGATAAACCTTTGTACAAGTAGGATTAGCAGCAGAAAGCCATTAAGGGTCTAATTAGTCCTTCCCTCAGGATACAGTGTTGCTGCACAAGGGTTATATAACGGTGATTTCCAAGTTTAAATGAGCATGCTTCTGCAACAATGTATCTGTATTTTTATTAAATGGTCATAATTTTTTAAGCTTTTACTTTTAAAGGGTTGATCTGAGTAATTCCTCTGATTTTCCATGACTCTGCTTGACATCCATCAATCAAGATACAACACCTGTGGTAAAGATATGTTAAAGCTCTATCATTTTTTTTTATTTTATTTTACTTTTTTGTGGTATAACCTTGAATCTTGAATATTTTAGAAAAATCGTCCAACCTCTAATTTGATGACATATTTCAGTGGAAAAAAATGTACTCTATTAATAATTGTTTGTATTAAATCCACTGGTGACGGACATGCTGACAGTTTCTAACAATGACTATAAAATAGATCTGAATAAAGTTTTTTTTTTTTAAATACTTTTTTTTTAGTTTAGTTTCTCTCAGATTTTAATCAGCAACCAGCAACTTCTTGTTTCCCTGGAATAAGTGTATGATGTGGCTCAGCCTCTCTTCAAAAAGGGAAAGAAAAGAGAACATGCCATTTAAATGGAGCAGATGGCTGTTGATCTTCACAAGAATGAAAGTGATTGAAGAAAATAGCCACTTGTCTAAACTTGCCAATAATTAAAGGTAAAGGAGAGTAGGGTAACCAAAATCTAGAAAACAACAATTAAACACAGGCTTTTGGATGATATGTGCAGGAAAAGGCCATTTCTCTCCAACTATCACACAAAAGTGAATAAAGATAGCAAAGTGACACTGGGACTTTTAATAAAAAATAATCTTTTTTTAATTTTACAACAAACAATTTTAGTTGGGTCAGGTTGGAATTAAAGGCTGAACTATGCTGAAAACCACCTCAAGCCCACCTTGTTAGGACACATGACATCATGAATGTTAAATGACAATCTGGGGATTTATATCAGTAAACTAAAACATGGGTGCAGTGGGTCTTTCAACACATTACTGATCCAAACATATGGCCAAGTCAACGCAGAAAGGGTGTACCCCACACAAAAGCAAGGTGCCATTGGCATCACACTCCTCAGACTTAATTCAGGACTTTGAACTACAGAACTAGAAAGAGATTGTGCAGCAAGGAATAATGGTAAATGGTAAATACCTTGTACTTGTATAGCACTTTAACTAGTATGACGACCTTTAAGCGCTTTACACTACATTCAGTCATTCACCCATTCACACCCTGACGGTGCTGAGCTATGTTAGTAGCCACGGCTGCCCTGGGGCAGACTGACAGAGGCTGCCGTACATTGGCACCACCAGGCCCTCTGACCTCCGCCAGCAGGCAATTCGGGTGAAGTGTCTTGCACAAGGACACAACAACTGAGACGGCTGGAGGGGAAATTAAACCGGCAACCCGACTATTGCAATGCCTGCGACAGTGGCGCCGGAATGGTTTGGAATAGTCAAAATTAATTTTCTCTGTGTGTTCCAACCTTTCTTTCACAAGGTTGGAACACACAGAGAAGACTAAGTGCTGTATTTTTGCCAAAGTTACAAAGTGTTAACAATTTTCTGTAAAAAAATAAATAAAAATATTGCTTCTCCTGCTTTGAATAAAAGTGGTCAAAATAAAGGTTAGATTCCAAGAGTACGATTACACTAAAAGCCATTAAAGAAGGTTTTAAGAAAGTATATATATATATATATATATATATATATATATATATATATATATCTTTGCCACCTGGAACGTGGAACTTATTTTCTGAGAATCTTACCTGGAACACAAACAATTCAAGAATAAATTGGATTTGCATCTAGTAATTACACTGCCTTTAAAGAATACAATGTGCTGCATTAGTAGTGTGCAAAACAGAATTAGAAGCATTTAATCTGGCTCACCCAGTTGTTATTTTAAAGGTCAGTAAAAGATTGCACCATGTTGTGGAAAGGATATTTCTAAAACCACGTCCATATTCCATAAGTACTGGAAATGACACAACCTGACGGGGGAGGTAAATTATTTTTTAATAACAACCAGTTGTACTGGAACACAAAGGTTTGCATAATAAGTTTGGTTTCCCTTTCATTTTTACAGCGAGCAGCATGTGAACATGTGAGTTGTGATAAGCAGAAGGTGAACCTGGCAGATCCACTCATGCATGCGTCTCCAGAGAAGCTGCTGTTTCTACAGGATCTTTTTGAACAGAACGGAGGCTTTATTCATCGTTCCGGGCTGGCATAAAATAAGCCTCTGTAGGAAAGTAGTGGACTTTCTAGGGCTACTTAGTTTTTCTTAAAGATGGATTCAGGGTTTTAGTTCCTTCGTGGGGCACAGACACTTTCTAGCACAGCCTATTTGAATCCCCTGGAGTTGGTCACTCAAGATAGCCTTTTTGTTGGCAGTGACATCTGAAAGGACACCGAGAGACTTGGAAGTCCTCTCAGTCCAGAAAGCCAGTTATAAAGACAGACAAGAAAAGGCGGGATGGTGCAGCACTGCATTCTTGTTTCTCCCCTCACATTTTAAAATGATAGAGGTGTACCTCTCTAAGATAAAAGAGGATTTTTATTTTTCTTTAGCTGAGAGCTCAGAGTTAAATGATCACACAGGGCTGCATTTTAACTGACCAACATTTCCGTGACTTCATGACAAAACCTTTTCCCACATTAACATTGAGCTAAATCTATTAATCAATTTAGTGGCATGTGTATTAATTATTATTATTATTATATTATTATTATTATTATTATTATTATTATTATTATTATTATTATTATTATTATTATTATTTATTCAGTAAAAACCCATGTCATTTACATAGGGAACCATTGTTTATCCTGCACTTGCTGCTATTGCACTTCTGGTTAGACCTAAACTGCATTTCGTTGCCTTGTACCTGTACCTGTGTAATGACAATAAAGTTGAATCTAATCTAATCTAATCTAAACTAATAAATACACAAACAACAAGGGAAGTCAAAGTTGGTCCCCCACTATGTGGCGTCAGAGTTTAAAACGTGTTCATGTATTACGTTTTTGTGTAAACAGAATAGAACAGCATAGTTAATTTGTCCCTTTAAGGATGAAATGTCCACACTTCACCAGTAAACAAAGGTTTTTTAGCTTAAACAATACGAATGAATGAAAATACTTACACGTGAACTTAAACAGTCCTGCCAGATATCAACTTACTTACCTCCTCATCTGTTCTGTGGTTGCGCTGTTGTCACTAACATTATATCAGGTGCCAGTGCCAAAATTTCCCATTAATGCTTTTGCATTAAGATGATATTGTAGGATTATCCCTGAATACATCCTGTGCATCTTCTTAGCACCAAGCTAAACTTCACGGGTGTTACCACCACCTACGGGGCTGGTGCCCATCTCTCCAGCGGTCATTGACTGGGATGCGGGGTATGAGTTCAAGTTCTAGCTTTACCTTCATGTAAAAGTGTTATTGTGTAAGGTTTTGAGGGTATGTACCTAGCAAAGCAGGGCTGCCTTCTCATGTGTCTCTGTCTTGGCCAGAAATTGATTAGGGATCTCAGCATGCTGTACCCTGCCTCTGGCCCATAATAAGGCGTAGACGGGCACTAACATCCCGCTACTGAATAATTAGTAGGGAGGCACAATATATCGGTTTTAACATCGATATCAGCCGATGTTAGTCATTTTTTTTTGCCATATTGATATCGGTCCGATAAGTAAAACTGGGTCGATATTAAGAACCGATGTTTATTTCCATCTAGTTGCCCTTTGTACCTGTGTTTCAGGGGGTTGGGCATGCATTTTATTTATTTTTGATTTTGGATCATGTGACATTGCATCACAGCCAGGATTGTGGGTTTTTTTTTTTTTTTTTTTTTTTTTTTTTTTTTTTTTTTTTTTATGAAACAGAGATGCAATGTGAGCAATGTGGCCGTTTTTCACAGTTTTGAAAGAAGACACATTCCCACATTTTAAAGATTAAGTTAGAATAGTTTTCAGTTTTTGGTACAAAACTGTGTAAAATTGAATCATCACAGAAACTTAAATGTGTATGTACATCGGTAGATATCGGTTATCTGACATGACAGCACTATTAATATCGGCTATCGATATTGGTCTAAGTTTTCAAATCGGTGCATCCCTAATAATTAGCATTATATAAAATTATACATGAGACTACGAGTGAAAAAAAAAAGGAACAGGTTTTCTAAGCATATTTCAAAATACCATTTAAAGTAGTTGTTTTCATATGTAAGTTTGGTCCGTTAAACGGAGGAAAAATACTACCACTCAAAGAAGAATTAAAAAGAATTTCTGCTTCCGTCTGAATATCAACCTCAAACAAAGATGAGCACCGAGAGGAAGATGAAAGGAGACGTTAAAAACAGTCTTGCTGATGCTTTCAACGTGTACAGCAATGGAAAGTTTCCTGTGCCAGTTTGTGAGGAGATGGAGAGCTTAAACCTCTCAGCACATTAGCTCGATCAGCGGGGGGGCCAGAATAGCACCGAGAGAAACACAGACACATGGCGGCTAAACGAGTCGAGCAGACATAAAACAACATGACCATGTGAAGAAAAGGAGGAGAAAGTCTCAGAAAACTAATGATATTTGAATACCTTGCTCCCTGCCAGGCCAGTTCTTAACAAATTTACACCACTGGAAAAATAATTAGTTTTTGCTTTCAGGTAAGAATGGACCCACTGAGTGTAATTAGGGATTACGCCTACACAGCCCAGTCACTACAATGTTTTGTACTATTAGTTACTACAGTACAAATCACGATGTTGGGATCAATTTAAAATGGTAAAGATTTGGGAGTGAAATATTTGCTTCAAGTAAATATTTCTCAACACAAAATTTAGTAAAAAACAAAACAAAAAAAAACAAAAACAATATTCAACAAACAACAATTTGACTCGAATTGACAAGCTTCAATTAAAACTAGGCAGGTAGTTGTCTTGTATGAGTTCATCAATGGCCACTCATCAATGAGATGTGACCTGAGACTACTCTCTAATTCTGAGATTACAGAGGGCGCAAATCTCCGTCCAGAGACACTCGACTTTCATGTTGCTTCATCTAAGCTTTTATTCTAAGCATATGTTGTTTGGCCATTTCGTTGTGTGCTATTTTTAGCACCGTGCATGCCAAAAGTCTATATACGGGGCAAAAAAATTGTCTTAATGCACAAGCTGAACCGTTAAAGGCTCTGCAAAAAAATAAACAAATGATCGTCTTTCACATCCTGCGAATAGTTTTCGTGAACTTTGCCTGACTTAGGCCACACTGGCATTGTCTGCCGTAATGGAAGAATGATCAGTGGTGTAATGTGGCACATTTGCTGACTGTTGCTCTTTACACCTGATTCAGCTTACTGCCATAACACAATAAGAGACATTCAGACTACTTGGCTTCTCTTAAATGTCATCTTCTCATATCAAATCAAATTTAGGAGTCAAGGAGAAGAGAACCTGATGCTGCAGCGATTACAAGCCTGGAGAAGAAAAAAAAAAAAAAAAAAAAAAACCAATGCAGACTTCGTCTAGCTCCTCATCCTGCTCCATCTCCTTTCCTCTCTCTTGGCCTTAATCCACTTAGTTGGCTCTTCCTGAGCTTGGAGCCTTTGCTTTATTCCATTATAAAGACCCACCATATGATTTGCTGTTTATTTCATTAAAAAAAGCCCCGATCCATGACCCTATGTCCGATCCATAACGCAGACTAGCGGGCTTCTATAGTCCGCGCCACAGTCCGAACAGATGGGACAGAGGGGTGCAGGCATGGGGAGATGGAGGTCGAATGGATAAGGGAGAATATGAGAGCCGTACTTATGAGAGAGCCTTCCCGGCGAATATCATTTCACTGATGTAAATGATGATAGAGCTGAGACTTTGCTACTCTATCTTTTGATGGTCAGGGATAGTTTTCATATGGTCCACCGGTGATATGGAAATACCCTCATCTGCAGTTTGAATCCAGCCAGCAAAATGAACATAAATCCCTGGGCTTTTAAAATCTAAAACACCTTTGCCGAGAGTTTATACCGGAGCCAGCGCTTCAACACATCCCGTTTAACCTTGAGAGAACTGAGTGATGCTGCATCGTATTCTGTTGACTCGGTCCAATCTGAATCGGTCTGTGTTTGACCTTTCCTCCGTCTCTGTCCGCCTCACAACGCCTGCTCCACCTTTGGCCGCCCTCTCGGAGGGCATTCTGCTAAACGTTTTCATCTTGTCGACAAATCTCCATTTCATCAACCTAAACTTGCCTACGTTTGCAGCCGATGGTTTATTGGGTTCTGTATATATTGATAAAACAGCAGTATTTATCCCCGAGCACCTGAGGCTTGTTAGACCTTGGCCAGTCACTCTGACAGCAGACGTACAAGGGACTCGTCCCGCAGAGGGAACATTTGCACTGATTGATGGGAAAAGAGCTTGTTTTGCTGTCTCTGTGCAGCCTCAATTCAGATCATTAAGAGCAGTCAACTAATAATAATTACTTTTAACTGGTTCAGTCCAGGAGCCTCAGACAGAAGCCCGGGGACAGACGATACAGCCAGGAAGTGAGTACAACCCTCTCTCCATCGATAATGCCGGCATATCTCATTACTGCGGCGACCTGCGGTACACTGCCACCGGGCCCTGATCATATAAAACCCATTTCACCGTGCTGTCCCCGGTGGCGCACCAGCCAAGTGGAATATTCATTATTCAAATTTTAAGCATTGGAAATCCCAATATGTTACTGGGGCCAGATGAGACGAGATGAAATAGCTTAGCCTTTTGTCCAGAGAGCATTGACTAATCGTCTCGCTCCCCAGAATCAATTTCCCAGCCGTAAGCATCAGACACTCCTGATTGTACTGTACTGTTGAGGACCCCTCCACCACTATCACCTAATATGCCTCCCGGCTGGCCCAGAATAACTTATTGATTGGTGATAATGTTACGGGAGGTACGGGTGGCCGGGGCGGAAGACGGACTGGCCTCAGTCATCCTATGCAGGGGCTAAATCTGGGTCCTCTGTCATCAGATTCGGCGCATGCTGACACTATCACCAGCTGCCACCAACACAGCTTTCCGGTTCAGAAGCAAAATTTGAGCAACTTTCTGAAATATATATATATATATCTGAAATATATTATATAAATAGAGATGCTGATGGTGACTTCAGGTGAACCTGTTAAGAACTACAATATATGAATATTTTCATCGCAGTCCACGGCAAAGATTGAGAACTAAAAAGGATAAAACAGAGCAACTTTTCTGCAGTTTCAGCAGAATTCATCTTCCTTGTTTTTTTGATGATAATCTCTCACTGGACATGTCGTAGAAAACAAAGTTCCCTCGTAAGTAGCGTCTGAAACATCTGTGGTTTCTGGCTTAACTCATAAACACATCACTGATACTGAAAATAGCTTCCAGCTATTTCTTTCTCTATAGAAGTCTGAATAAAGGTTGAACTAATCAATAAATTGCAGCTTCGGGGAATTTCCGGCACAGAGTTGAAATTTGTTTCAGTTTACAGGATATAATCAAGAATGAAAAGAAAATGTAGTTGCCAAATTTGATGGCTGGTTATTAGATTTACTGGGTTTGGTTTAGGTTCAGGCTTGGTGATGGACTGTTTGCCCCCCCCCCCCCCCCCCCACCCCGAATATAGGGCTGATAGCCCCTCTCTCTCTGATCCTGTGCTGAGCCTGAAAAGTGGCTGTGATCAATACCTGCAGGCCCTCCGCCAGAGTGCTGCTGGTGTGTGTGTGTGTGTGTGTGTGTGTGTGTGTGTGTGTGTGTGTGTGTGTGTGTGTGTGTGTGTGTGTGTGCTGTGTCAGCATCCACTCAGGACTTCATCAAACACTCCCCACACCTTTTCCTCATGCGCCGACATGCATTTACAGACACCCACATCGGTCAACGCCCCGCTCAGACGCTCATTTTCCCTTTCCCCCTTTCTTGCTCAGCAACCCGAACGCTGCGCGCGCACAAATGCACTTGCATACACAAATGTATGCAAGTGCACACCCATCCCAACACGGATGTTAAATACCATTCAAATGTCAGCCCCGCCGTATCGATTGGAATAATAACTCTGAAAGGAAGAAGAGATGGCTTGTTGATGCTAAGCAGGTGCATGATCGCCGCACCATCGTTCACTGTCACTAAAGTTGCCATGTAAGGGTTTCAGGATCCCCTGGCAGAACGTGGATCAGGGTTTACGTTCGACCACCGAGTCCCTTTATTTCTGTCATTAATCATTGTGCAGTGTGACAGGTACACCAGGATTCATGCTGGGAGCGGGGTCACTCAGAGAGCCCTCTGATCAGGGTCGCCGTGTTTGCATGTCAAAACCAGAGGGTGTGTTTATCGGCAGGCGATTTCTGCCGTCTGCCATGTACGACTGCAAAATTACTGCTTTATATGCTTTGTTGTTTTCAGAGTTGGAATGTAAGCCGACCGTATTTTCATTTAAATTGTCCATTAAGTACTTGAGAGCAAAACTGTGAAGTAAGACTCTTAGTATTTCTAATTTTTCTATCATATAACGATCTATGTGGCAGGATGTCAGTTCCATTAATGCATCAGCAGCTTACTAAACAGTAAGTAGTATGTTTTAAAGGTTTAAAGTTTAATGATACGTGAGGCTAAACTCGCTTTTAGGTTTTTTTTTTTTTTTTTTGCTTTTCTTTTCAAGAATTTTTCTTTTTTAGACTTCCTGGAAAGACATAGTTTATAGCTTTTAGTATGACAAGGCATAACTTTTCATCCATACAGTTTCTATCCCCAGTTAACCCCGTTCAAGGTCACCTGAAGGCCTACCTTTGTATTTCTAAATAATATCTCAAAGAAAGACAGAATCCTTTTTACACATTTAGATATTTCATTCCCAAATATGAATAACCTGCGGAGGGACAAAATGACCATCAACATCCTCGTCTTTTTCCCGTCTTAATATTTATTTTGACATACCTAACACATTTTTGCTGTTTTGTTTTCACACATAATAAGTCTTTGCCCAATAAACCGTGAAAACCTGTGTAAGCAGAGGAGCAAGGCCCCACAAGGGAGTAAACAGTTACTTCTCACCTGGCCGGGACCTCGATGTTGGAGATTGCGTAGAAGTACTTTAGCAGGTTGTCTCTCTGGACATAGGTGCCTCCGAGCGCAGGCCGCAGCAGCCTCAACCTCAGGTTGGTGAAGGTAAAGAAGTCCCTCAGTCCCTTCATACTTTCCATGCGGGTGTAAAGGCTGTCCATGTTTTGCAGCCGGGGGCCTGCAAACACAGCAAAACGCTCCCTCACCTCAAACTTCACGTTCTTGTCGTTCTTGGAGCCAACCCAGCCCGAGTACTGCTCAGTGCAAATGACCCGTGTGAGGTTGGCGGGCGAGAGGTCGCGCACTTGTTTGGGCTGCATGTTAAAGGCGTCTTGGCAGTCGTCGGCATAGAACTGGTAGGGCTGCCAGGAGCGCCCGTGGTCCATGGACTTATCCAGAACCATGATTGTGGGACGGCCATATTCAAAGGTGATCTGGATGTCATCGGTGAGCTCCAGACTCTTATTCCAGGACATGCTGATGTTTGCCAGCAGGGGCTCCGGGTGTCGACCCCAGGTTACAGTCTGCCAGTAGGTGATGAGGCCGTTGCGTTCGCGGTCCTGCATCAGCTGAGGAGGGTGGGCCAAGTCTGGGTTGGAGGCGTCACACTCGTCACTGCACAGGTATGGGTTCTCCTACAAAAGCAGTGAAGGCAAACCAGGTCAGTAAATAAATAAAACTGTAACAACCAAAACATTATTGACAAGAGCGGAAGTTTATGACGATATTATTAGGAAGCAGTGATTGCAGACTCAAGATTGCCTCACCTGGTCACCTACATTTAAAAGCATTGAAAATAAGAACCGTAAACGTATTCACAAAATGCTTTGGCACTATTAGGTACAATTCTCTCCTCCGAGGCAACGTTGTCTGAGTAAATATGTGAATTTGTTCCAACAATGTCAAAAACTCAGTTATGAAAGAATCACATTTTTTTCCAGCAAAACAAAACAAAAATAAGAGGTTCAGAAAAGTAAACTTGCTAAACAACAAAACGGGGAATGTGAAGGTCGGGGGGATCGTGCATCATCACCATCTTTGCATGGACAGCAGAGTACTGCCGCACTTTAACTCTAAAGAATTGATCCTCCACATCCACTGATGCCAAGACTTTGAAACTGCTGCCCTGCTACACAAGCAAAAGTCAACAGGATTATTCACAAAGCCCAATACGACTCTTTTCACCTGCTGAAAAAAGTCTTTCCTCTGATTATAGTTCTTCTTGTTTGACCTGGAAAATAATTTCTTCCCCCACTTACTCATATTTAAATGTCCCAAAATACATCAGGACTGTCACAATGCTACAATAATATTGCAAAGTGGTAATATAAATGCATTACGGTTACATATATAATCACAAAATGGATTATATACAAAAACAACTTTATTTCATTTGTGAAGTGTGACATGTTCCAAACCCGGGTTACAGACGGGTAGCTGGAAGACTCACAGCTCAGATTAGCTCCAGAGTTCACATAGCTGACTGTTATCTGCCAGTTTTCTGACAACCCGTTCAAAACAGAAGTCAAAATATTTGCACAAAGAATTCCCAGAGATCTGCGCTTATCTCTCTTGGTGCTTAATTTGCTAAGTTCAGCTCTGGTGCTGTTTGGATTGTATCACATACAGACGGCTCATTGTGTGCCCCCAGGAAGCTCTAATTACTTTGATAAGGCTTATTATTTTCTAATATCTCCAAGCTTTAACTCTCATAGTTTAGCTTACAGCTTCATGTAATTATACATAACTGTACGCATTTATATCCTGTGTCCAAGTTTACAGTCAATAGTACACTTTTCATCATCATGGTTTGTTTTTGACTAAATCCACTGATCAGTTAAACGCAAAGGTAAACAAAAACAAATCCCCATATACTTGCTTCAAATGCTTGCCTTGTTTGGATTCAGAATCATTTTTTTTCTTGACATTGATCCTGTTTTTTCAGCTGAAGTAATTCATCCTCCTCTTTCATTCCATGAGAGATAAATGGACCTTCTCCATTAGGATTAAAAAGCAGCAGTTTGCCTAGAGAGCTCCTTTTTCCTCGCCTTGCTACTCATTTCTATACTCCCCCCCCCCCCCATCTTCTTTTTTGTCTAGAAAGTGTGATTACATCTGATTGTGGTGTCTTGAAATGTCACAGGCCCATCTTGAAAAGCTGTTTTTAAAAGGTTGGAGTAATTAGGCTGCAAACAAAATGTCCAAATAAATAATTAAATCAACAAATAATGCCAAAATACACCAATTTAAGCACCGGAATTGAAAACAGAAACATGCAATACAAAAGTGATAGGCTGGAAAAAGTGACAGACCTCTTAGGCAAGTACTAAATAAAATATTGGCTTTGGGGTCAAGTGAAGACACAATAGGAGTTAGGCCGCAGTTCTGCTGCGCGTGAACTATTTTGTTTGGGATTTACTGTTAAAAAAGATTCATAGGAGACACACTCCTAGTTGGTTTTTTTGAACTTGCGACTCTTTGGTGACCTCACTGGGTGACCTCCAGAGTTTCCAAATGGCTGCATGCAAATTCCAAGTAAAACTGCATTTTTTTTGCCTCCCTCAATACCCCCACCCACCGGGGATGATCGGTGGAGGTAGCCAGCCGACTGACTGAGGACCAGAGAATGTGGTGTACCTTGAGACAGAAGCTGAGTACCATACACAGCCAATAAATTAGAATATTCATGAAAATCTTTATTTTCAGTAAGCCAAATGTTGGCTTACTGAAATGTACAGTCAGTTTAAAACCAGCTTAAAGGTTGTTGGATTCAAAAGGTACTTTTGATCTGACAAACGCGTCTCATAGAAATGCATATTCTAATTTCTAGAATGTGACTGTATGTGCGACTTCTCCTTTTTGTCTTAGACCAGGATGCTAGTGGTGTTGGCAGCTAAAAGCCTTTACAGGCAATGAAGCAGTGGCTCTGCCGCAGAACCGGAATATGTCGGCACTGCGGAGCGTTTCTGACCTAAAGCCCGACGATGTAAGGTTTGGCTTAGGGATCACCGTCACCCATTGCTGCAAGTGGGATTGGACGCAGGCTGTTTTTTCAGACACTGCTGAGTAAGGAGTCACAACGATCATTAAGAACATCAAGCCTTCCTGCTGCTTTGTAGTCAAGAGTTGTGACGGGGCGCTGCTCCCTTCTTAAGTGCTTCTCCCACATCTGAACTAGATACTGATTCTGCCAGACAAGTGGAATCCAATTTTGTTCCATTATATATCAATAACATGATAAAGCGACTAATATGTTTCATTCTTGCTTACTTACTGAATAATTTAATACTCAAAGAAAATGGGATCAGGGGGGAAAGCTGGTGGTAAAGTGCATGAATCCACAATATCAAATATTAAAAAAATAAATAAAAATCAGTTCACCCCATTTCAACCGATGCTTTCCTTAATCATTTCTGTAAGTGCAGGACGCCTATTGTTCCTGTTCACATTGTAAGCTAACATACCACTGCAGCACAGCTAACTAGTACGGTAAGTTAGAAAAGAGGCAGTTAATAATTCCCAAAAGCCATTGCATCAAAAGCATTGGGGATGTTTAGGTACTGCTTTTATACATATATTTGGCATATAAATAATTATTTCCTCCTGTTAGAGCACACATGTAAAGTGTTGTCTTCCAATAGTTGTAGTCATACTGAACATTTACACAAAAGAGAAAAACAACAACAAAAGCTTCTTAATTTATCCAAATTATCTAATATGTGTGAGACAGTCCACAAAACATGCAAACCTAACATAGAACATCACAAATTGATAGACCATTAATACAAAGTTACAACAAAACAAGTTTTAATTCATTGAAACACCTATTTGATTGCCTTCATTTTTAAAAGTGAGTTCACCCATAATTTGTTTATTTAACCACTAAACTTAAAAAGAAAAAAGAAAAACTGCGGGCATTCAAAGGTGGGCATAAATACTTTCCTTACACATCAGAGACGGAGAATGGCGACAGAAATCAGTAGGGCGCTTTAACATGCTCAAACCAAAGCACACTCTAATGAGCCTCCCGGAGATCTGTTTGCGGTGCAGGTCTTGCATGGAAATATGAGTATTGCAACATGCTGAGCATACAGATGGAGAAATGCCGTGGAAGTGGCCAGCAAAGTGAAAACTTTGTCTTTTTGCAACTATTGTGAATTTCAACTTTTTATCGCCTCCTTTCCGTTCTGCAAAGGCTGAGCGGTCAATTTTCAAAAAGACAAAAAAAAAAAAAAAGATATCCGGGTGGAGTATCACATGAAACAGCAGTTTCTTCTTTATGATGTAAGCCCTAACGTGAAAGCAATACTGCGTTATATTGATGTACTGTGCGAGCGCAGATCATGTGTCACAGTTTCTTTGCAGACGTGCGCTTTTTTCCACATCCAGAGCCAGCGCGGCGTGGCATCGGCTGGGCCGTTCGGCGGGAAAGCGAGCAGTCACTCAAAGCCACTGTTGCAGAGTAATACCAAAAGGAAAAAAAGAAAAAAAAGAAAAAAAAAGCCGGAATCCTGTGAGGCTGAGATTATCAATCATCGGATTTATGGTGACAAGGAAGAGTGGGAAAACTCCAAACAAACGCAAACGCTGAGGTGGTGCTGAGGAAAGCGGCGATCATAATGCATGTGGAGACACGGCTGTGAAGCGACAGTATCTATACGCCGCAAACTGCGGATGATACATCTCGCTTCGCGCTGAACCCACATAGCGGCATTGTTTACCGCCTGATAACCCAATTACTCCTATCGCAGCAAATCAGATAGGGATCACTGTCAGCACAAACACACTTAGGATGATAATACACCTTGCACCTAAACAACTGCAAACAGACGAGGTAATTAGAATCAGACACGAGGAGGACTGTTGCAGATGAGGGGGGGGGGGGATGAGAGTGAGCTGCCCCGCTGGAGGTCCAGCTGCTTCTGCGCAACCTCCCGGCCCTGCTCCAGACACATGTTTACATACATGGGAGCAAAGATCGGAGCGCCGTTGTTCTGAAGATGACCCCTTGACCCACAAATCCTACTGAATGTGACCGTGGTGCCATCCTGTCCCAGATAAAGAGCAAAACTCCTTCCAGGTTAACGCCGACAGCTTCGCAGACAAGTGCGTGGCGAGAGAAATGTGAATCTACGCGATATATATATATATATTTTTTTTTCTTTTACACTTTGTTGGAGCTTTTATAAGGGTCGTGTCAAACAGCTGCACGTTGCTGCTCATCAGGTTGCCCTGACCTCACAGAGCCCTTCGGGATTAGCTACAGTAGAGGTGATATGTACTGTACAATAATAGAGGCTGGAAGATTTTCATCCCCCACAAGAGCCTTACGCGAGGTTATGTTTAAGCCCTTTGTGCACCTTGGCCTCCTTATCCCACTCCGCCGCCTGCCACTGCTTTGTCCCTGCTCCCGGCATGTCTGCGTCAGGATACGCGCAAACCCCCGGCAAACACACACTGCCTCTGTGTGATCCAGGCCTAATGCTGCAGCAGGTGGCCCATGTCGCTAAGCCCCTCCAGCAATTATCCTCGCTGGGCTCTTGCTTCCACCACAACAGCTGCCACGATGCCCCAGTGATGAGCGGATTCCTTGTTTTGACTTGCAGGATAACAATGGGAAGCTAAACAACAATGGCACCTGAAGTACGTTGCAAAAGTATTCACCCCCGCCCCCCCCGCTCCAACTTTTTCACATGTTGTCACGTTTTATTTGATTAACCAGGATTCAAACAGAGCATAACTGTGAAGTGAAAAGAAAATGCTGCACAGGTATTTAACAGTTTTCACAAATAAAAGTCTGAAACTTTGGTCTTCATTGTATTCAGCTCCCACGAATCTACGATAGATCCACCCTCCACTACAATTTTTTTTTTTTTAAATTCTTGCCATATATTCTCAATAGTATTTTGGTGTGGAAATTCACTTCACCATGCAGACATTAATGTGCTTTTGTAATTATTATATAATAGCCATCTTTATTTGGCATTACAGCTTGTCCATTTTGATGCAATTTGTCCTCTGTATTCAACCCACTCCTCAGGGAAAGCAGCACCTGGAAGGCAGTCTGGGGCTAAGGGTCTTGCTCTGGGACCCACAGTGGCAGTCTTTGGGATTTGAACTGGGGAACGTGCAGCCTTCCTGGGATGCAAGAGCCCTGCTGTAACATCTTACCACTAGGCGACCACGTCCCTACTGAAAGCCATGCCAGGGTATATCTGAACAGTGCTTAGTAGCTCTATCTGTATGTTTATGAGCAACAGCCGACATGAAATCGTTTTAAAGACACAGTGCTACTATATGGCATTCAACTCAAACTGAGCTCAACACCTACCATATTAATTTATTGTATGTATTTTATTGTATTATAATTTTCAGTCACTTTGTTATTTTACACAGTACTGCTTTATGTATTTCAATGATTTTCTCTGCTTTGATGCCATGCTCAGCCCTTTGGTCAACGCTTGCTTTCTAAAATATTTTTTAATACAAAGTTTCAGATTGTCTGTCCCTCCTGGAGAAAAGCATCCCCCACAGCCTGATGTTGGCATCTTTCGTCATAGTTTCCATGGCGTGATGTTGTTACACTATGACGATGTGCAATTAGTTTTTTTCCACACCGCATTTCATACATGCAGACTAAAATGTCCATTTAAAAAAAAAAATCTAACCAAAACACCTGCTGGCAAATGCTTGCTGCGTCCTCAATACAGTTATATTTTTAAAAACAAAAAGATTATATAACACACAGGTGAACCTTGTTTACTAATGTGCACCGAGGGGACCGGTGAGAGGGTCAAATATACATACTTTTTTAGATTTCATTGTAAAAAAAAATTCACGATTCTGAAAACGATGTAGCATCTTCTTTGGGTCGCAGGAAAATGGTTTACATTAAGCTTTGTTGATGTAATGGGACACAATATGAAGTAGTTCAAGGCGGGGGGGGGGGGGGGGGGGTACTTTTGCAATGCACTGTAAAGTCTCCAGATTTGTTTCTTACATTTGGCTTCCTGTGATTTGTCAGCGTTATCTGTGCTTTGTGACTGTGAGGAATATCATACTCTTTGACCTCCTGCAGATCACCTTCCACCAGTAAAATTGTCACTATGAGTTATTGCTCTTCACCTAGAATGAACAACAGTTGATTTTTTTTTTTTTTTTTTTTTTTTTTGCAAGTAAAGATCTCTGCCAATAAGTATTTACATACAAATACAGTGACTGCTCTTTACATGGCTTCCCATGTTTCATCTCTCTTCCTGTTATGATCATCTCTCACAACTCAAAACATTTTGCTGTGCTCTCCTGCTCTGTTTTCTCCTTCCACTTTCTGAAGTTTCTGTTTTATATTGGCGGCAAGGGGAATAAAGGCAGGCGCACACAACACAATTTATTATGTTTTGAGGAAACTTCAAACAGAACGACCTTCCCATTAAAAAGGCCACAGAAGGGATGAGAAAGGGATATTGCTTTTTCACTTATGACGCCTTTCCATCATGCTGGAAGTTCTTTTTGAGGCGAGTGAAGGTGCTATCGCTGTGTCTGTGTGTTACCTGACAAATCTGCCCATACATAGAGGGAGACCCATATGTTTTGAGCATCCTTTGCCAAAAAAAATAAAATAAAAATGGTTCCCTTAATTTTTCTGGAGAGATAAGTTTATGACTGCAAACGTTTGGCACCCAAACAAAAATCATCATGTTTTGAGGACTGTATTTGTGAAATAAATGTGGAATTTAAACACAAAGACAGCTGCAGGCTGTCAAAAAACAAAACAAGAGTTTTTTTTCTTTTCTAATGCATACCATAACAGTAAGAGTCAACATAGAGATGAAGAAGGGGGGAAACCTGAAATTGTTCTGATGGATGTAAGGCTGGCTTTCACTGTAAACCGCTCAAGCCTATTGAGGTGTTGTCAAAACACTGACAGGGAGCGGAAGAGGAGGCAGACAATGAGGATTCAACCCACAGGAACACAAAGGAAGTGCTTATATATTGTGGCGGAGCGTTGTGATTTTGGTTTGGTATCCCCCCCGCAAAAAAAAGTTTAAATATTTCAATATTCTGCTAATATTTAGATATTTAGTTAAGTCAGAGTACATTCCAATTAAGCCCAAAAAGAGTTACAGCTCTGGAAGATTTAGGTTCAAAATATCTTGTAATATTAACAACAAGTTTCTTCTAACTGGAACTAATATTAATGTTTTGGATTAGCTCAGTGCTGCACAATGTTGCAGTTGGTAAGCCCTGTTGCAATGTAGCAAGAAGGCTAGAATAATGCCGAAGAGGCCTACCAAACTCAAAGACTTGGAGCTTATCCATAAAACATAAAAATACTGAAGAAACAGGCAAAAAGCTGGCAATTATCAGAAGGATTTGACTGTTGCATGTTCCATAAATAATTTCTATTGCTTATTGACAAAGATATAAATAATTTTCAACATACCAATATTATTAAAATAAATTAGATTTTTTTTATTTATTTACATTGTTTCATCTTGATAGATCCCTGCCTCATTTCCTGTTAGAAACAAACTTGTTGGTACAATGAAAATGCTTTAAAATCCAAATTTGCCAGGGGTATGCATCATTTTTAGCTTAACAGAAAGCTATAAGCTTTCTGTAGCATCTTAACACTTGTTAAGAGATCAATGGGTGAGTTGAAGAACAGCCTGGACTGGTTGCCAATTAACCACAGGGCTAAAATGAGAATAAAATAAAAATGAATGAAGAAAAAAATCCATCACAGAGAATCCCAACAAACCCCGCAGGGAACTTAGATCTGTCAGTTGACCTTACACGCCAGTAAATTCATAAGTGTTTGTGGTGTAGCCATGTAGTTAGAAAAAATCTAATTTTATTTCATTTTAGGAAATTAAATGTGAAAAAAGAGACACAGATGGATGAGGTCAGAAGTTCTGGATGTGTGTAAAAGAAGAACACATTAATAAGACAGAACTTTAACATCTGATCACAGTTTAGTAGGAATCCAAGCGATAAACACTCAAAGATGTGACTTTTAATACATGTTTTAAATGTAGCAAAAATATTTATAGTTTTCAGGATCGGTTGAACATTTGCCATCACTATCAATGTTTCATTTATTGTACGTAATTTACTAAGAAAGAACTCTTCGAATAAAATGAAATTTCCACAATTTCTGGGCTGGCCAAAGCTCACAGCGTTTCAAGAAACTGGCAACAGTTCTGGTGACAATCCCTCAGATAAAAACCGAAAGGCCAGCAGGGAAAAGTAATCACAATACTTTAAGTAGGCGCTAAATCCTTTGACACTAAAAGACTTAACCATGCAGACTGCTCAAAGACATGCATTAGCCCCACTTCTGATGAAACCATTAAAATATGGGAAACCAGTTTTGCATCAAGTAAATGAAATAAAGGCTTCACCAACTAACTCCTCTTTAACAGCAGGTCACCTCTTACTCATTCAGCTATTTTCAGCAGGCGTCATTTTAACCCGATATATCCAAACTGTCGCATGCCGCTGGTATATTTATGAATAAAGCACCATATAATGTCCTGGGATTTTGCTTTAATTACCTGAAAAAAAAAAAACTGTTTATCCATTTCTTGTGAAATGCCTTCCCCGGCACCAAACAGCCCTCGGTGCGTGTAAATGTATCTTAGGTGTGCGTTTGCGTGGGCAGGTGTTGTTTATGTCGCTCTGTGTGTGTGTGTGCGGGCAAGGATTGAAGAAAAAAGAAATGTTTACTGTAGGCATGTGGGACTGTGCTGGAGGAGGAGGAGGAGGAGGAGGAGGAGGAGGAGGAGAGAAGGACAGAGCAGAGACATCATGCTGCTCTGAAGCAGTAGCAGCTGAGCTCATCCTGCTAAAGTCCCCTCAGTTGGACCTGGACATGTCATTTAAAAAAAAAAAAAAAAAAACTTAACTTAGATTGCACGTACAGCAGATGCACTTCACTAGGAGAACCACATTTTCAGCACAGTTGCCGTTTTCTCAGTAAACTCTCCAGAGCTGAATTCAGGGAAAAGCTGCTATATTTTATTGATGTTTTTTTCAGTCTAAGCCAACCACAAAGGAAGAGCAAGAAGTGGGTTTTCAGGGGTTTAAATCAACTGAGCTCGTGCAATTGTGTAACAGAATATTAAATTACTTCTTTATTGTGTGCATTTTAAAAGTGTAGCACACTCACAGTTTTCCACTTTTTATTAGAAGGCCTTATTCCTCTTGGTAAAAGAGGACAGCTACCATAGAAGATACGCCAGGTTTAAAGTGCTTCATACAGTATCGTTTGTCATGGCTTCACATGGAGATTTACTCCTAATTTCTTTAATAATTTGAACTCCTGATATTGTTTTACTTTTTTGTTGTTGTTTTATTTCCCTGACATTGATTAAAACAATCCTTGCATCAATGTACTTTTCAATGATACGTTTGAGTCTTGTAATCATCTGGACTCATTAAGGTCCCTGTTATACATCAAGCTATTGTTGCAAATGTCCCTCGGCCATTTTGGCATTTGTCACCCAGGGTTGTTCTCAAATTTTAAAAGTATCCATAGTGGATAGAAAGAGGCAAGTGAATGTCACGGGCATTGTAAGCTGCACACTGTATTTTGTTAATCTGTTTAACTGTAATCTTCAAAGGCTGATGCAACTTTTAAATGTTTATTTGCTTTAAAACACCAGGATCAAATAATAATCGAATAATAACAAGTTATTAGGAGAACTCTGTAGAACGTGATCACATGCTGAGGAGTTAACGCAGCCATTTGATCAGGGTGGGCTGGACCAGGCATGCATCTAAAAGTTGCAGGACACTGGCTCCTGATGACTGACGTTTGAGCTCCCTATGACCAAATTCATAGTGAAAGAGCGGTGAAAGTTTGATTATCTTGACTTCTGCAGCTCCCGGTGAGTCTTTGCTCAGTGAGGATCTCCTCCAAACAGAACAGACATGGGCGAGGGGGAACTACAACACAAAGAGTAGTGCAAACACTTGTCATTAAAAGATTATGACATTCACAGCAGAGCTCTAACTTTGTGAAGCAGGAGAGCTTTTATTCTAATTTTTGTCCATATAAACTCACATGGAATCTAATTTTAAAGATCCCAGTTAGCAATGAGTGATATCAAAACTCTATTTACCAAACTGTGATAAATGACGACACCAGCACCTGGAGCGGTAGTTTATTTCACACTGACGCTTTAAGTTTTGACTAAAACCCATTTAACCCCATGTTGAAGCAGAGAATGGTGTCCTACAGGCACTCCATGAGAAAAGAAAAACTCAAATCACTAAATGCATTAAAGAAGATGGGAGACACCACAGTATCTGAATATTATTGTTCAGTTAATAGTTAGATGAATTGTAAGTACACATCTAGTTTGTTTCAATTTTAAAATAGTTTTAATAGTTGTAGTAATAATAGTAGTAATTGAACTGTTAAAGTGTTATGTGTTAAGAAGAAAGGGAACTTGGGTATAAACTAAAATGGAAATTGAAAAAAAGAAAATCTTAGAGGCTTAGTTGTTATCCAGCAAATTTCTTTAATAAGGCAGTTTGTAAATTACTTCAACAGGTTTGTTAGTTGTTGTTACATGTTTTAAAGTTAATTAACTAAAGTTCTTTTTTATAATGTTTTCAGAAAGGCTGTTCTCAGAAACTGGGAGATATTAGGCTTATTTTAATGTTTTTAAACTATATATATACATATATATATATATAAAGAGATCGATAGATAGATAGATAGATAGATAGATAGATAGATAGATAGATAGATAGATAGATAGATAGATAGATAGATAGATAGATAGATAGATAGATAGATAGATAGATAGATAGATAGATAGATAGATAGATAGATAGATAGATAGATAGATAGATAGATAGATAGATAGATAGATAGATAGATAGATAGATAGATAGATAGATAGATAGATAGATAGATAGATAGATAGATAGATAGATAGATAGATAGATATTTGTTTCCTTTCTTAATGTTTTTGTGGACCACAACATGAAAAGACTTGAATCAGAGAAGTCTTGGTTGGAGCAAAGCATGATAATCTTTAAAATGTTTTTAACACTTCAAAAAAACAAAAACAAAGTTAAACCCTGTTTGTTTCGATACATTTTTGAAAGCATTGTATTTACTTTCTAATTGTCTATACGTCTCACTATCTGTAGAGAAGAAAAATGTCTGACGGGTCAAAAACAGTGTGGTGAGAAAGCTTTCGACTTGTAATCGATGCTACTGATTGCGGTTGCAGTCACACTCAAATTGCTTCACGGCCTATTTACACGTTTTCTCCTCTTCAAACAACTATCTTTCTCTGGAACTATCTTTCCACAGATCCTGATTCGTTGATAAGGTGGTTTGCTAAGTCCACCTCGGGCTGTTTAAGCGCCTGCGGCCAATCCCTCTTAGAATCACCTCAGTGAAGGATAAATCTCACTTAAAACTATCCTCCCGTTCTGCCAACACATCTAAACACTCTCAGATCACTTTCAACTGTGTCCTAATGGGAAAGCGAGCCACACCATTACATCACTGCACCCTCCCCCTCGTCCGTTGTTTGTACATTCACTCTCGCTGCCTGCTCTCCGCAACTATCTGTTCCCTTCACCAATTACTGTACGCCTTGCAGCGTGAAACCCGCTCATGCTGCGCCCAAATTCACCCCCGGCTGAGTGTTATCAGGACACTGGCCACCTGGGCTATCATTTACACCAAGTAAGTGCATCTAGATTTGGCCCACTGCTGGATTTAGATGCCCCCCCACCCACCCCTCTTAGGTGGCCTTGATGGGCCACTGCTGGGCAGGTCAGGCCATCCGGGTCTGGCAAGGCTACACCAGGCAGCAAGCCTGAATTATGGCCATAGGCCCAGTATCAGATGCACTGATCCACACTACCAGCTGCCATCTTTCTCCCCTTCCTGCATGCTCCCCTTCCGCTGCTGCGCGGCTCCTCTCATGTCTATTTTTAGAGCTGGCTGATTTCTAGCTTCTAAAATGGGCAAATCTGTTGTAGAAGAGCAAGGTGTGCGCGTGTGTATGTTTTTTTTTTTTTTTTTGCCTTCCTTAGACATACTAATGCACACCCGCAGTCAACTCGTCCACATGTTTCACAAACCCTGACTGGTTCCTGTTAGCGCCACATTCCACAACACACATGCACATTCCCATTAGCATTCGACTGCTCTCTGTTCTCCACCCAAGGGAGACGGTTGATTGAAGGTTTGGTTTTGAAACCAAAGAAAAAAGAAACAGGAGAAGAAGAAGAAAAAAAACACAGCAACAACAGCCAAACCCATCTAAATGCAGCACTTTTAAGACAGGCACTGTGAGTTCCTCTGCGGGACAGTGGTAAGGTTTCATCTTTGTGCTTCGCTTTGATCTGGCTCACCTCTTTCTCATCATTAGTTGCCTATCTGCAGCATTCTGCCTCAAATATCTTTCCTCCATCACCCTCTACAAGCCCTATGGCACATATTATAGTATAAAACTGCACAAAAAAAAAAACTACTGAAGCTCCTCACGCAGCACTAGTGACAGTAGCATCTTTTTCAAAGTGCTGGAAGCGTGTCACGTTGAAAGAAGCCGGCATGATGTTGGCCGCTTTTGCTGTGCAGACACGATGCTGCATTCCCAAGAAACAAGTGAGATGAATGGAGTAGAAAAAACTGTATCCCTACAGAGAAAGAGGCTGCAGAGTTTACTGTAATGCAATGGAAGCAATGGAAGCCAGTATGCTTCAAAAAGGGGATTCTCCCAGAGTGTGTAGTAACATACTGTAGAGCGAGAGATGGAGGGATAGATTACTTTGCATGTTCCGCAGTCTATCTCAAGTTTTTTTCCCCAACGACATTGGGATACGCAGACTTTTCGGGGTGTTTTTCTATTCCCGAATGTGATGTATTTTTCTCTTGATTTGTGATTGAAAAAGTAAACCAATTAAATAAGGTAGTGACTCTTCTGCATAGCTGCTAAAACTAGGGATGGTTTAAAGGGCAAAAATGCTGTTTCCCTGAAAATGCACATTAGACTTGGGCATTCAGTAAAAGAAAATACATGTTTAATGGTATTTATACAAAATATTCAAACAACATTGCAAAAAAAATAAATAAAATAAAATAAATATTTAGCTGCTTTCATTTAAAACAAAAAAATAACAATTATTGTAACAACTTGAAAAAATATTGAAGGCTATTATGTTATGTAGACTTAAGAAAGAATTTCAAATAAACCCAGGTTAATCACACAGAAAATTCATACCTTTTTGCCTTTCTGCTTTTTATATAGTAGCATAAATATCACAAGACTGATTAGGAATGCTTCCAAACAGACAAATTTCTCTCTCTTGTAAGTGCCGAACCTATTCAGCAAGCTGGCCAGCAGTGTGCAGTAACAGAAGCAGGAAAGGCAGCCCTGCTTTATTCTATGTCAGAGAATACTCTGGTTGCTCTCAAAATGTTTGTGGCATCTCATCATTAAAGGGGCTTCTAACTTTCAGAACGGCATGCCAGAGAATACTTTGGCTGCGGTTCCGAAACCGTAGCATTTTAAAACCTTAGTGCACCTTGATACCCGTACTTTCTACTGCTGCAAAAATATTCTAGCATTGCAATTATTAGAGTTCTAATGATATCATGCATACATCGGTGTGTATTTTTTTGTTGTACAGTGTGCAAAAGTAGAAATAAACACACATACAAAAATATAACACTAGTTTCCAAGTGCTTTTTGTGCAGTGTCATGAACCTTTTTACCAATTTGCTCTTTGTGGAACAACTCAAATATGACTAGCTGATATTAGCTGCTTAATTGGAGCCTGCAGTGGGCTCTACCTGAGACATGTCACACGGTTGCCCACTGTAACTTTTGAAACAATTATTTTAAAGGCTCCTTCGGTGCACACACCATGAGTGTCCGTGTTTGTCACACATACAAATATTTACCGACGTGAACTTGTCTTTCTTTTAGCCAAATCAAAAGTGTGGTTGTCTTCTTTCAAACCAGCTGACCAACAAGTCAATGAACAAGTGGGAGAGGGCTATGCTGTATTTTGCTATACCCCACAATGACGAAAAAGGTCACACTGGCTCCTTCTATGGCACTCAAATTAAAAAAGTATATAATGGGGGAAATGGTAACATAGAAGCTTGTTTATGGAAGGATCCAAAAAAATTGTTATATTAAGACCAGTGGTCGGTCCACGGCTGGTGCATATTGATAAGTTTTGCCACTACCAGCTTGGTGTGCCGAATGGAAGAAAGCTGTGGATGAATACTTGACATGCTACAGATGACTTGGGGCGAAGGAACCCTCACATGTTCAATGGATGGTCATATTTCAGAAAAACAGCCTATCTGAGAAAAGTAGTCAGTGCATTTTGGCATATTCAGCTGACATCTCTCATTTCTCCTTTAAACTTTACTATCTAAAGCCCTAATCAGTGCACTCTGGGAGCAGTTTAAATCCCCACAACCACAAACGACCTGACGGGAACCAGAACTTTCCACCGTTAAGCTCTCGTCCGAACAGAAAAGTGCTGACTAAGGCCAGACTCCTTCCTGTCCCGCCCTCCATCACCCTTCTTTCTTTCTGTCTCATCAGCTGTGCAGCACACTCAGGATCCTTGGGATGAAGCGTCGCCAGCCAACCCCTTGTAAGGAAGCCCATTAAGGAGTGCATCAATATTTCATCATTGCTCACTCAGAAACATAGTTATAGAAGTTTCCAGGCCTGGGCCATTAGGGGGCAGACGCCAATACGTTATGGCAGCAGGCATCCCTTCGCCTCTTGCCTCACTCCGGCCCATCTCATCTCTTAAGTCGAGAGGTTTCACTGAAGACAACAGTGGTTTCCGCTACTAAAACAAGTCATTAACCATTAGGTATCCAAAGTATGCATCTTTTCCTGTTTAAATGAATAACCTAGTGCCTCAATTACTAGTTCCAATCCAGAAGAAGGTAGACTTTCACCAAAAGTAGCAAATATCATCTAAGTTGGAAAACAAACACCTAATTAACAGAATTGCAAGATTATATAACATGATATAGACAGGCCTACACCCTCAACAGGCCTACGGTAACACTGTTTGTGAGATTTTGACTCACGGCTGTGGACACCAGTCTGGCGCCTTCCGCAGCGGTTATCACCAATGAGTGGACATTCAGTGACAGCGGGTCGATCGTCAGAAGAAAAAAAAAAAAAGTCTTGTCTCTCACACACAGTGAGTCAAGACATGAGTCGACGCTCAAATGCAAAACTTTTCATTCAGCCCGAAAATGAAGATGAGCCTAACTGCAGCCTTATGACTGAGATTTTATTAGCCTTATTTCAAACTATTACGCCTTCATTAGCCAGGACTGGCCTGCAGGCTTTAGCAGACATTTTAATGCATTTTTCCTCAGCTCATCCTTTAGTGCCCTTGCAAGTGAGAGGTTCTGATGCCTGCATGTCATTAGAAGGACTCTGGGGTTCTCCACAGGTCCAAATGTGAGCATGACTCTTGGTTACAAAGTTCACATTAATGCAAACATCTGCGTGTCTCTTCAAGGTCAAGCCTTCTAATGTCAATCCTACACTTACTTATGGCTTTTCTCTAATTTCCTCACTCTTAACCTTCACAATATCTCTATCCATTCTGCCACACGCGGATGAAAAGTTTTCAAGTTCTAAAGCGCCACAAACTATCTCTAATAACAAAGTTTTAATGTTTCAGAGCACATTTTATATATTAATTTGTTGAGGAATACATTGTAAAAAAAAATCATATATCGTGGGTCCCTTGACGAACTTACCAGAGTGCAGAACCTCTCGGGAGGATTTCCACATGTGATTCCGGGCGGATCCACCTTGATGCGCATGTAGTCTTTCATAGACCCGGGACTGGGCTGGCACGCATAATGTTCCCACACCGAGCCCTCGTCCGTGCTCACCAGGGATTTGCACATGTTGTACTGGCCGAGGGTGGAGGCCAAACATTGCAGCAGCAGCAAAAACGCAGCCCGGAGGAGCATGGCAGGGCTGGGTAAGGGTGTATGGAGCAGGGTCCGATACAGGGTGAGGGGGCCACAGAGCTCAGCTGAGAGGTAACGCGCATGGAGCGGTGATCACAAGGAGAGGGTGAGCATCCTGACCACCACACGACTTTTAAAGGACTTGCTTCTTCTTCTTTCTTTCTTTTGTGTGTGTGAAATCCCTCCAGTGAAAGGAGACAGCCTTCACTCAGTATGACCTGACAAATACTGACGTCCCCCAGGGGAACTGAGAGAAAGGGGGGGAAGACGTTTGTTGCTTCGGGCGGCTGATTTCCACGGGAAAAGATGGGCGGATACCGTTACAGGGATGAATCTCGGCGTGCACTTTTACCATAATGTTGCAGGGAGTTGGGTGGGAGATGCTCACGGGAATCCATGTTTCAGAGAGCGGGGTCCTGCAGCGAAGCAGCGGTGCCGCTTAGGAAAGATGAAAAAGTAGCTGCTGCATCTTCGGGTAGATCCATTGAAGGGGTTCAGACCGCCCGGGCTCTTCTTATAGATCTGGAGCGCTGTGAGGACAAAAGAAGGAAAAGTTAACATTTGTTACCATTTATACCTGACAGACTCTTGTTTTGCAGTATTTTAACTTTTTTTTCCCCCCCAGAACGAAATTTATCATACAAGGTGCCACGCCAGCTCTCCATTTCTACTACAAGTTTAAAACTTCGACGTTTGTTTCTCTAACCTGCGGTGCATTATATTTCAACATTGTGGCGCAGGTGAAACCCGTCAAAAAGCGCCTGACCGTGTGACTTAATCTCGTGCGTAAAAACACGTGCTGCTGCCCGGTGCGTGTAAATCCTCCTGTGCTGCAGAGTGGGCTACAGATGTTGCATGAACGATTACACTGTAAAAAGTGCCGGTCAAACTCGATGTGGGCTATATTTCTATCATTGTCTCAACTTGAGCTTGTGCAAAGGAAAAAAAAAGAGTAAATATCTTCATAATTAATATTTGTGCAGCTGCATGGGAATAAAGTTCGTTTTCTTCAGTGCACCTTCTCAAATGCTTCTTCGGGAGCCTTATTTTTTTAGCGTAATCAATTTAAACCGGAAACTCTGAATGTTTTATAGCCAAATTAATCAATTAACTCAATTATAATTCGATTTTTAAATCTGATACATTAATAAACGAGAGTGTAAATATTCTTTTTGCCCCAGCGTAATTTCCAGGGATTAAAATCCGACCCTCACCTCCTCAGTGACAGATACCCGATCCGTGAACAGCCTGTCCCGACCCATGCAGACTTTGTTCACTTTACAAGTAGCCGAAACAGTTTCCCGGCGCCGATCATCCAGGGGTGTGTCAGTTTCCACGGCTATGCACCCGACCGTGCAGCATCGCTTGGACTGCACACCGGACAAACTGTTTCCCTCACACTCATTGGATTTTCCTAACTGAGTTAGAATAAAGATCCCAGAGCCGTCTGTCCACTCCGACCAACCCTTAGTGGTTCGTCCTATGTGTATAAGTCAGATACGTGGAGCGAAATAAACGCACCGTGTTGTGAAATGCTTGATCAGACAGAGCACTTACTTCTTGTACGCGTCTCTATGAGGCCGGTCGGTCGGCACTATAAATCCCCTCCGATCGTCCACTGTTCTCGTTCCCCGCCGCCGTCCTCACTGTTCTCCCGATATCAATCTGCCCTGCGCGCAGTTTGTTGTTGTTGTTTTTTATTTTATTTGCTGTCAGCCGGATACTTTTTATCACACCGTAGATGGCTGCGCACTGATGACCAAGCGGTGTCCTAGATCTGGGATCGGCCGGGAAAAGAGGAATGAATTCCACCGCCAGGGAGTATCAAAAGTATAAAATATTGAGTTTGAAAAAAGGCTTGAGCCCGCCCCGATCAGCCCCCCTCTCCTCCTCCTTCCCTCCTCCTCCTCTTCCCACTTTACAAGCTTCGGGTTTACCCGGGATGCTCAAGGGCAGAAAGAGAGGGAGGGGGGGAAAGGGCTTTATGGAAAATATCACCCTCCCTCCCTCCTCCTCTTCCTCCCTCCCCTTCTCTCCCTCTCTCTGTTTCCTATCTCCCTCCCTCTATCTCGCGCACACTCTCTGTCTTTCTCTCCCTCCCTCCCTCTCTGTGTTAATACCAAGGCTAAATCCTTTTACCATCACTTTCAATCACTATCTCAGCTTTTATCTGCTCCAACCCAGCTTCCTGAACCAGGGCGCTGCAACTTCTCGTGTCCGCTGCTGCTCTCAGTTGTCCCCCCCCGTCCGATCAGCGCGGGGCTCGGTATAAAAGGACCGGAGGGGAACCCGGTGTGATGGCAGCAGGAACTTGTTCCGAAAACGACCATCAAAAAAAAGATTTATACCACCTGTTTATGCAGAGGATGCGTTCAACGTCATCGCATCTTACATTTCTGACTTTATCACAAAAAAAATTACTACAAAAAAAATACCACAAAATAGGGCATGTAATAAAAAGCTATTATGCTCTCCTATAAGTTAAAGTTTTTATTTTATTTTTAATGACAGCGTTAAACCTTAAGGATTCGTCAAATGGCTCTTTTCTGCAGAATGGATGCGCTGTCCATGGTGCTAGTGTCGAAAACCAGGGGCGATGATGCCAGTAGGGTGTCTAGCTTAAAGCTCACTTGGTTTGACCAGGGGGTCGTAATTACAAGATTTTCTAAGAATCTACTGGTCTAAATAGAGAGAAAAACCAAAGCAAATGAAAATAGTGCAACGCGTATCTCTATAATTCATCAATATGCCCAACTAAGACGCAAAATAATCTGATATGTAGTGGCTTAAGTGCATTGCTATTAAAAGGTTCACAAGTTTGATATGTTACCAATGGATGTAGTGTAGGAAAAAATGGCAATTACTCGCTGGCAATTACTTAATATGGGGATTTATGCAATGGGGGAACAAGTTGTTGATGAATGGTGGCCAGGGTGAATTCTGTCTTCGAAGGTTAGTTTCACTTCTGTCAATCTAAGGTAGTCCTAGTACAAAAGAAAAGACTGTCAGACGAAAGAAAGAAAGAAAGAAAGAAAGAAAGAAAGAAAGAAAGAAAGAAAGAAAGAAAGAAAGAAAGAAAGAAAGAAAGAAAGAATGAAAGAACGAAAGAACGAAAGAAAGAAAGAAAGATTTTTTTTGTATTTTGCATGCAACATTTGATGGGATTTTCACATTTCAAAAGTTGCACTTTTGTCTTGTCACTCCTCAGAATATATCATAAAAAGTCTAATCAAAAAGTGTTTTTTTATGTGATTTGGTCCTTTGTGTTCTTTTTGGTCAGTAGTGTGTTTTCTTTTTTTTTTCTTTTTTTTTGCCTTGGAACTCTCCAATAGATGCTATTTTTATCCAGTCTCATTCTTTTTGTAGACTCATGAACTCTGACATTTGCTGAGATGAGACTGAGTGCTTTAGATATTGTTCTTTGTTGTTTTGTAAATGCCTGGAAAAGCCATCAATTTTCTCTCGTTGTATTTTTGGAATGCTGACTAATTCTGAAAATGTTCAACATTTTCATATTTTTTCCATTTATGGTTTATGGATCTTAGTGGTGGCATGTCAACAGGGAGCTCTAGGGCACCCCATTAAAATTTTAGGAAACAATATTGACACAGTAAAGATAAATTGCAAAATAAAAAAGTAATTATCAAATTGTTTCTCTAGATTGAGAATGAATTTAAAATTTTCAACATACCCTTCCATTTTCATATTTGTTTTCTTCTTTTTTTGTGTATGTCACCGGACAGATGAGTGTGTATGTATGTTCCAAATCTGCTGGCTTCCATGTGATTTCATGCTGGTCTCTTATTTAATTATTAAAGATTCTCCTCTCCATCTTTCTGCATCCACAACCAGTCAGTTTATTTTATTCTTCATTCTATTAGATTAATTAATTATATCTGCCAATCAAAATCACACTCATGAATGACACTCACACATAACAGTGCAAACGGAGGACTCAGACTATAACAATGACAGGACATTAAATCCATAAACATTAAATTGCTTAAATCCAGCAAAATAAAATTTCAGCATCATGACCAAAATAATATTTTGCTGGAGGAAAAAAATGGATAAAGGAACTTGGACCGGACTGGCCAGGCTTAAAAACCCAGTGTCAGAGAATTGACTGTGGATGGTTCAAGTAGAGTTTATTGTGTGCTCATTTCCAATATCTAGTTCAACCCCCCCCCCCCCCACACACACACACACACACACACACACACACACACTCCCTGCACACATTTTTACCACCAATAAAAAAGTCTTGTAACCCTTTGTAGATGATTATGTGACAATAACATTGATTCTTATTGGTTCTTGACTTAATTAAGATTGGAGCATAATAAATTGCTTAGTCATTTTTTTAGCCTGCCTCATGTAGTGAAACATATTCTGTTTAAGTGGTTTCCTAAATCTACTGGTGTGACAGTAATCCCCCTGATGGGAGAAACTGAACTCAACTTTCCAAGACATGTAGCTAATCATAGGCAACTTACTGCTAATCAGTTGGAGTGATTATTACACTCTGAGAAAGATTAAACAATTATTGTTTATACGTGAGACTTTATCTGGTTTAATATTAATTAGGTTTTGTTGTGTTTTAGTTTTATTTACAGTCAGTACCTTCTTAGGATTGTCTGGTCCTTCAGAAATTAAAGCAGCCATTAAAAGTTATGCAGTTTTTTTAAGGGCTCCCTCTATGACATCTTACATGTCATAACACTGCACAAGCAAATCTTTGCGTCAACCCATAAATGAGCAGCCATGCAAGTCAATTTACTGTAAAATTAACCCTGCAAAACATATCAAGCAGAGAGGAAGGACAATGTAGTGTTATTTTCTAAAAATCATACATTGATACAAGTAATGTAGTTTTAACTAATAAGTTTTTTGAAGCTTGTTAATGCCAAAAGCATTTCACAGGAGTTTTGTAAATACACATATAACATTTTATGTGAGAATGATTCATTTGGATGCTACAACTCTTAACTAATTAAATTATGCTTCAGAGAGTCAGGTGTGAGAACACTGTCGTTAAAATGTTTTGCATTTGTTGCTGGAGAGCTGTTAGATATGTTTCATCTTCATTTCAGCATCATGACCTTAAGGTTTTTTTAAAATGCTGCCAAGACGCTGGTGAAAATGATTCTAATCATTTCATGATTATACACTCATTAAATTGACAATATAACTAAGCTGAGCAAAGCAAACACAACAGTGAAGAAAGCAAGAAAGCTGGAATTGGTTGTTACTGCTACAACAACAATATCATAAAGGCTTCTTCTGATTATGTTTTCACGTATTTTCCCTGCATTTTTCATGATGCATGCCTTGTATGGTGAAGAAACAAAATAGCAAACAAAGCGATTCAATTGAAAATCTGTGAATTAACACTTTGGTTTCAAATTTCACACATTTCCGCATGAACCAAAAGGAGATCCTAAAATTATTACATTATTAAAAACAAATTAACATGCCATGAAGGTTTTCTCTACTCCAATTCAAAGCGAAAGGGAGATTAAACCTCTGGCTGATGGCAATGATTTTCAGTGACTACAAAAGTGAAAATGTATATCAGCAAAGCAATGCATTGTGCCTCAAAACACATAATTGATGGGATAACGTAATACAATCATTACTCAACTTACTTTCACCCTACAAAGAATTTTACAAACTCTTCACATTGTTTGGTCTTAAATACAAATACTTAGACTGTATCATACACATTTGCTTATGATTTAAAATAGGATAATTAGGTTTATCAAAAAACTTTTCCCCTATTTCTATCCATTACTTTTATTGTCCAGGCATTTTTTTTCATTTTGTGAGTCATGCAACAAGTTATATCACAAAAATATTGCCCATCACAGTTTGAAAGGCAATGTAAACCATGCCATTTTACAATCTTTTAACATGGATTAAAACAGTAGGAGATTAAACTGAAAGAACATATCTTTAAAGATTTACTCCCATATTTATTTGAAAATGTACTAACACCCTTTAAACTCCCATTTTGTCAAGTTACGCCTACAAATGTAAATACAATTTATGTGATACACCAACATAAAGTAGGACATAAATGTTGAATTCAGGGGAAAGGATCTGTGGTGTTCATTTTTGAAAATGAAGCAAAACAAAAAACTGCAGTGTGCATTTTTTCTGCTTCCTCGAATGAACACCCTGTAGAACTGTAGGTGCAGTTTTTCCCGATGATGGCTGACCAACAGTCCGTCATCTTCAACAAGTCAGTAGAACTGTGTGAAGTCCCCACCTGCTTAAAATGCTCCACCTTCATCACTGTCCCCCAGAAACTGACCATCACCTATTGCACTGATATATGTGGTCATGAAAAAAAAAAAGATATATGTGGTCATGAAATCCTTTAAGTGCTCGGTACAGAAGCATCTAAAGGGCGTCACAGGTCTCTTGCTGGACCCCTTGCAGTTTGCTTACAAACAGATCAGCAATAGACACTGTCAACTTGGGCGTACACCTCACTGCGCCACCATGACCAACCAGGGACATGGATCCTGTTGGTAGACTTCAGCTCAGCTTTTAACACAATCAACCCTGGCCTCCTCCACCAGAAGCTTGCCCAGCTCACAGTGCCACCCTCCACTTGTCAATGGAGAGCCAGCTTCCTCACCGATCTACAGCAGCAGGTGAGAGTTAGCAATCAACACTAGTGCCCCTCGGGGTTGTGTTCTCTCCCCACTCCTCTTCTCTCTGTACACCAATGACAGCTCATCAGTTGAGACGTCTGTGAAGCTCGTGAAGTTTGCAGATGACACCACTGTCATTGGGCTGATCCAAGATGGTGATGAGTCTGCATACAGAAAGGAAGTGGATCGGCTGGTCCACTGGTGCGCCCAGAACCACCTAGAGCTAAACCCACTAAAGTCTGTGGAGATGATGGTGAACTTCAGGAGAAACTCTGTTATTATGCCTCCCACCCCCCACGCCCACACCTTCCACAAGAACACTGTTTCTACTGTGGATCACTTCTGGTTCCTAGGAACCACTCTCTCTCTCGGGATCTGAGATGGTCCTCACACATTGACATTATCTGTGAGAAGGCCAAGCACAGACTGTACTTCCTGGTGTACTGTGGGGGAAAAACTCTCCTGTACATACTGCCTCTCTTCTTCTTTTTTCCCTGAAAATGTCTTTTATATTATAGATTTTAGTTATAGTTCTACTTGCTGTTACTTGCCTGCCTCGCTTTTGACACAATACGAGTGTTGGATCCAATGTCAAATTCTTTGTTTGTACCCACAAATTTGGCAAATAAAGTTGAGTCTTTTTACAACAGCTTTGCACATCTGGAGCATCTGGAGATTGTTAATTAATCTTTCATTGCAAATTAGCTAAAGTTCAGTCAGTTTGGATGAAGGGCATCAGTGAACATCACTCATAAAGTCTTGCCAGTCAATATAATTTAAGTCTGGACCTTGAAACTATTTTAATCTAAGTCACTCCCTTATACTTCTGGCTACATGTTTAGAGTTGCTGCTCTGCTAAGAGGGGGAGATCATGCCTCAGTCTCAATTTCATTGAAGCCTGATTTCATTCCAGGATTGCATTTAGCTTCGTTCGTCTTCCCATAAATTCTGATCATGTTGGTCACAGCTGAAGAAAAGTATGCATGGTACTTCCAACATGTTTTATCAGCGGGACGATGATGTGATGTGCAGTGTTAGTTAAGCAGCCACTCATATTACACAAGCTGACTGGAGAATCTTCATCCACACGTTTGCTTTTTCCCTTTACATGTGGGGGAAATTGCTAATTGGACACTTACAATTTCCAGATAAAACAATGTATGCTGTTGGTCTATCACATAAAAAAAAAAAATAAATACAGCAAGCTTTGGGGTTTCAAATGGCAAATTAACTGTATTTTATATAATGCTTTTCTAGTCATGACGCCACAGTATGCATATGTACATTTGCAACGCACTACAGTAAGCGTGGAAATAGCTCTCGTTTATAAATTTCATGAAGGCTTCCTTTTAATGTCTGTGTGATTGATATGTAAGCAACAGAGATACACAATTCTTCTTGAAACACTTAGGGCTGGACAAAGATAAATAAAAGAACAATTTTAAAAGTTCTTAAATAGATCTTAAATATTTTTTTGGAACTTTTAGCTGAAAAAAAATAACTAAAAATGATGAATAAACTAACAATCCATTATTGATTCTTGGACAAGATAAAAATAAGGTTTACTCTGACCTCAATATTTTGACCACATATTTTGAAATATCATTTAATTTTTAGCAAAACAAGTAATTAGCTGTTCAGGTGACCCAGATAAATATCGTTCGTTTAGAGCTCACTACAGCCAGGGGCAATGCACAAGCACAACATAAAAATAACTTGTAAATACCTTTAAAAAAATAAAACAAGAAATAACTTATTAGTGGTGCCTTGAACAAAGTTTTATGTTGTTTATATGCATGTGAAGAGAATGAGGAGTTGGTTCCCCCTGCTTGCAGCTGAGAACAGGAAGAACTATTTTATGTGATCTGAAAGGGACGCACTCCAATTTGTTCTACCCGAGAAACTTAATGTTATGAGATGGCAAAGGAGGAGCTCACCTATAGGACCCACTCAAGCAAGCACCACCACCACCTGCGAAAGCCGGTCATGGAAACTGTTGTTCTTTTATTGTTTAGTTAAAATCCTGTTATACAGAGGCAGCACATCTACAGTTCCCATAATTTGGGGATTCAGTCACACAAACCTTGCGTCAAATCTGTTTAAAGAAACAGAAGAGAGAAAAAAAATGAATGAAATGTGTAGACAGAGAAAGATCTGTAGAACTAGAGGGGAACTTAGGACCCAACTCTGACAGCTCACACAAAGTGAGTTATCCTGTTTGCCCATCTATATCTAGATTAGCTTTTACCCTTTTCCGTTGAGAGTTTGACTTGACAGGACCCAATTTCTCTCATCATTGTCAGCAAGGCTAGATGGAAATATCCCCCTCCTCACACTTGCTCCTCCAGGGATCTATAGAACATTGAAAATATGACATTCACTTCTGTAAGAGGCTACTGATATGGAGTAACACAGGCCTGTAATTGACACAACACTCAAACAGGCAAAAAAAAAGGCCCCTTCTGAACTTATCAAGCAGCCCCTGAGCCCCCACGTATCATTGTCGGAGGCAGAGAAAAATGATTCAGCAGCGTTCTCCTTCAATTTCAAACCTCAGAAAGGTGCTTTAAGTTTTCCTTGCTGGCAGAATCTGAAACCTTTGCAGCAAGCTGTAATATTTCCTCCTCAGTAGCTTGGTGCCAAAGATTTATATCAAAAGTTCATCACTGATTCAGCGGTGGTCAGAGATCGCCAGCCAGGCTTGAAACGTGACTTAGTATGATTAAGCTCGACGCAGGTTTTCTCCACAAATGGCTCCAGATTACATGTGTAGGCTGTGAGGCTGATAGCATTCGGGTCCACCCGTGTAAACGACTACTCTGTGTTTTTTCGAACATGTAAGATAATCATCTTTGACCAACAGCAACCTATCTACATCTGTACATGATTTTACACTTTACTAAATTCACTTGACTGTGCATCGATAAGCCTGATAGAAATGTCAGCCCTCAACATGATGAATGAGTGATACTGTTTCTTGGAATTAAATTATGTCCACCCAAATAAGAGCATCAATAACAATAGAACAACCTGTCCAGGCTTGTAAGCATTACAGTATGCTGCCAAACAATGCGTCACAGCATTCATTTCCTTTGTCAGTGTTGGTCTTTTACTTTGCAGAGTGCAGAATGGCAGGGTAAAGATAAAAAATAAATAAATAACTGAGCGTTTCATACAAAGCTGCTCATATAGTCATGCTTTCTGTTATTAAGTAGCTCTCTTCCTTATTTATTCTTGAGAAGTTATTATTACGAAACCAGACGAGACTTACCTTGCATTGTTTCTTTCACAATTCTCTGTTACATCCCTCTCTTTCTTTTTCTCTCTCTCTCTCTCAATCTTTGTATTTTGGCAGAGGATAGGACGGTCCGGGTAGCCTAGCTTGGCAGACCTTGGTAAAAAATATACCCTTCAACGAGGCCACCTGCAGAGTTTGGACAAGGTTCAGGACAGCGCTCATCTCGCTTTCCCTTTCTGTTTGCTGAAAGTGGTGCAGGAGTCTCTGTCAGCATAAAGGTCCCAAACAAGTAGCGCACGACCAGTAATATTTTATCTGTGAGGGTTGTAATAACACACACACACTCAATAAGCTCTGCTTATCAAGGAATTTTATGACCGTAGCCCTGACAAGAAAAAGTTCATGTCTAAAACTTACCCTAATGTGTGGAGAAAGGAATTTTGTGTCTTATCAGGACCAGATCAAAACCACTGAATTCAGTTAAGTTCAGTTCACGTTAAGTCGATTAAATCAGTTCAGTCCAGTAGTTAACTTTGAGTTAAATTTGAGATGGAGCTGGGTAATTAAGGGCTGCAGAAGTTAGAAAAACAAAACAAGTATCAATTCAATTTTGTTAAATTCAATTTTGTTAAATCCAAAAATATTTTGGATTTAACAGAAAGAAGAAATATGAACTCTGATCTTAACACTCATTGTAAGTCAGCAACATTTCATATGAGCATTTCAGTAAATATTTCTTTAAATCAAACTGAAAATTATCTAATTAGGAAACAAAAACAGGAACACAGTAACTATCCCCAATTGTGTTTGTTGATAACAAACAAGTGACTCATGACAAAACAGTATAAAGCAGATGGAATATTATTTCTAAATGAAATTTCACCCACTTTGAATCAAACATTCAAAGTGGGCGAATCAAAGCATATGTTTAAAAAGACCTAAAACATTTTGAAAATTATCTCACAATTAGGTAAAACCTTTGCAACAAAGATTGAAGGAAATGTATGTCTTAGAGAAAGAAGAATGACAAGTTTTCCCCCCAGTTATGAACAACAAAACACAGAATTTGAGAACTGTGTTACCGTACACCAAATTATTAAAATACACTTTTTCCATATTTGAACACTAGACGATAACAATTTTGCCATTTAATTTGATTAACATATATTATACACAGTACAAGGCCCCTAATTTCAAGATGCGTGTTACTGTGACTTTGCATACCTGATGGGGGTGTCTTCTACTGAAAAATTGCATGATATGTGTGTTATATCAGTGACATTATAAAAAATGTGTCTGCGTTGGTGTTGAAATAGCTTTGATGATGCAAGCAGTATTGGTATGCTAATTAGCCATTGCACTAATTGTGCTTCATTCAAGAATTGGATTGCAGTGAAATAAAACAACTGGGAGACTAGGTGTCATGCTGGATCTAAAATATAGCAAATAAAGGGAGGCAGCATTTTAAGTTAAAGTAAAAGTAACTTAATTTTTTTTTTACCTTCATTAAAAAAAAATCAAAAAACATGTCAGTGATTTATTTAGTAGTAACTAAAGTAAAAAACATTATGATTGAGGTTTTGCATGGGGGGGAAAGAAATCTGAGTTTAAACTAGGGCAGCCTGATACCAAGAAAAGATGTAGTGGCCATGTTTTTTTTTTTATATTCCAATGGTAATGTTGGTTTGGATTAACCCACATTTCTTCACGCATCTCCCTCTAGTGTGCCACGTTGACCTTCTCACCACCTTCCATGAGCTTTAGCTTCTCAAACGCTAAAATCTACATCGGCTGTGGACGACTCCCAGTAAACAGGGGTTTCACAGCTGGAATCCTCATCACATTGTAGAGGTACAAAACATCGCCGGGGAGGAGCTCTCTTTCTCATTTAGTAAGAATAATAGTAATAATAATAGTAATTTACCCGCAGCTGCCCAGTGCTTGCATCGGGGAGGACATGCGGGTGATTGTCTTAAGCTTGTTGGCCGAGTAAAGGACTGTGCCTTCAAATAAATCATGGGTACCAAATATAAATGGTCAACTCTCTGAGTAGCAGGTGAACCTACCCTGGCCAAAAATGAGACTAACCCACTGTCAGCTCTTCTCGGAAATAACCTGAAGGAATGATAGATTCTCAAGAAAAGATGCTGTCCTCAATCAGGTTGACAAAATGGTTTCCCCCCACTGCCTGAATAAGTCTGCACTGAACTCCACCCCTCTACCATGTGTGCCAATCTGATCAGATGTTGCCCTATCCGTTAGACCGAGAGCTGACATCACGTAACAGAAAGGTCCAGAGGGGCACTTAGAGAGAGCAAACGAGTATATATATATATATATATATATATATATATATATATATATATATATATATATACACGGACTGCATACAAAATGTTCTAATTATGGCTCCTACTTCTCGTTTCTAGCTCCTGTTCCTGCCACTGAGGTCAGCAGTAAGAACACTATCATGGGTAGGCAAGGAGCTTCGGACACCTGTGCTGATTTCGGCCAGCCTTTAGCTGATGCTTCGTTACGCGACGGAAACGCACATGGATGATGCGGGTCAAATCCAGGCCTACAGCCTTCCAAAAAATAACGGAAGAAAAATGCAAATTAGACAAATGTAGCAAGTAGCTGAAGCTCTCCATTACAAAAGCTAATACATATGAAGGCGAATAAACTTGTACAGACGTTCTAGTTCTAACAGTAACTCAACCAAATGCTTGTTAAACAGAATTTGCATACTGGCGATGAATTCTTTTTATTTATTTTAAATGTTTTCATTTTTTTAATAGTTTTTTTGTACAGAAAATGATGTTTATACATTACATGCAAAAATAAATTATGTATACAACATAAACAAATAAGCAGAGTTTATTTTTCAAGGTTAACGTGTATATTTCATCACATCATAGCTGGCGATTGCATTCACTTTTTAGCCAAAGCAGAAGTGCATCAGAGGTCACCATGATAAGTGCTGTCTGAATAGTGCAGTCAGTAAGGAAGGAGGCAGGAAAGGGAGCCTGTATGCCATCTGTTGCAGCTAATATAGCATACAACCTATTGATGTCCCTTACCGGTGCTATGGAGCCATAAGGAATCCCACAATCCTTTGCGTGGCACGTCTTATAAGCACAGACCACCTCACGGAAATGAAGAAGAATGGCTGGAGAAAAGAGAAAACACACTTTGCATGCCTTCATTTTCGGAAGGCTGTATATTATATTTGGTACATATCCAGCTGCAAATTTAGTTCACAATACTAGTTATCTATATATTATACTCATAGGACAAATTCTGTCTATAATAGTATTCATCTCTATATTTATTCAGTAAAAACCCATGTCCTGTACATATGGAACCATTGTTTATCCTGCACTTGATGTTATTGCACTTCTGGTTAGACCTAAACTGCATTTTGTTGCCTTGAACCTGTACCTGTGTAATGGCAATAAAGTTGAATATAATCTGATCTAATCTGTAGGCCTGGATTTGACTTGCATCATCCATGTGCATTTCTGTCACGTAACGACGTCGGAGTTGAAGGCTGTCCGAAATCCGCACAGCAGCCCGAAGCTTCTTTCCTACTAACGGTAATGTTGACCTCATAACCGGTCAAAGAACAGGAGCTAGGAGCTGTAATTAGGCATATTCGGATGAAGGCGTGTTTTTACTTTGAGTTGTTCAAAGGTGGTCTTGCTGATTTGCTTCAGATAATTTTCTTGCTGCAAATCCCAGTCACCCTTGATCTTAAGGTCACAAATTGATGGCCGGACATTCTCCTTCAGGAAGATCAGAATTCATGGTTCTATCGATTACAGCAACTCATCCAGGTGCTGAAGCAGCAAAGCCATCTCACTACCACCACCATGTTTGGCTGTCTGTATAATGTTGTGACTCTGAAATGCTGTTTTAATTTTTACAACAGCTTTGTTGGTAAGCATGTCCTCTAAAAAGATAAAATTTTAATTCAAATTTTTTTTTGGAAAACGTGATTCCTTTTGGTCAGAATGGGTTTGGCAAGTGAGGTCTGCCGCACTTTAGATGTTACTCTGGGTTATTTTGTGATTTAGCAGAGGAGTCTTTTGAATGCCTGCCACTCCTGGCAAGGTTCACCGCTGCTCCTTGATTTCTTGCTTTTGTGGATAATGACTCTCACTATGGTTCACTGTAGTCCCAAAGGGTTATGACTCTATTCTTCTTTCTGTTCTATTTCTTTTGATCAGGGCGTGATGTGCTGCTTTTTAGCTACTTGTTGCATTACATAAATGATTTGGGGATTCTGAAAGGCTGACAGTAGTCAGGTCTGGGTTTTGGCTGGTGAAACTGAGCCAGAGATTAATCACAGTTTTTAATTTATGTTTTAATAAGGGAAGAAATTGAATTTTCATACCAGGTCAGGTTGGCTTGGATAGCTATTTCCTCTATGTAAATGAAACCATAAGTTGAAAAATGCTTTTTGCATTTGCTGATACTATCAGTTTCTGATATTAAAATTTGGTAAATGATCTAAAACATTTACGTGTGACTGAAGAGCAAATTCAAACAAAATCAGACTGAAGTAGTGCTCATGGGATTTGGAGTATTCCTCCCTGAACTCACAAAAAAAAGTAGCGAGGTGGCTTTTATGTGGGGGACACAGAACTCAGGTTATGCCAATATGGTGACAACCTCGCCAAACATACTGAGAGTCTGCAACCAAATCAAAAAACAATGCATGCCGAATCTGCATCTCCAGAGTTGAGGAGTCATTGCACCAGACAATGAGTCTAACAAGAAATATTGGTCAGAACGAAAATTAAACAGCCAAACACTCTGAAATGCAGAAATGTGATTCATGCTTCTCACATCTAACTCATCCTCTCTTAGACATTACACCCAAAGGCAGTTTCAATTATTTATTGTAGTTAGTCTTTCCCCCCTTCTTAACTTAATCCTCATTAGAGGTGTAGGCTGATTGCTGTAAGGTTCTGACAAGAGAACGGGGTCAAAATCTCGAAAAGTGTGCTCACATGAGCAGAAATAACACGCAGGGATTCATCGTTCTACAATGCTGTTCATATAAGTCGCTGTGTAATGAGGGATGACAAGCTGCTAAATCTGAGATTAACAGTATTTGTAGAGAGCCCAGTTGGTGTCCTGCGCCACACTGGGTCCACAGAGGAAGGTATCCGCTGTGGTGGGTGTCTCTGTCTGTCCGCGGAGCTGACTGTGAAAACAGAAAGTCTCTGTATTCCTTTTATGTTTCATCACAGACGTGTTTATTGTAAATCCGCGTGGGAGATGCAATGCAGTTGGGCGTATTTGTCCAGGTGCTGTACAGAGGCAGCCTTCTCCCTGCCGCAGTGTGGCTGAACCTTGTCTCCGTCCTCGTTTGATGCGAAGTGATCGCGGAGGACCTCTGAAAGTGCCTTTCACACACATTCATGCTCATTTCACCCGTAAAAGTTACACTCAACATCTTGTTCACCCTCTTACTCAATGAGTCAATTGGTCCATTTACACCTTCATACCCTCTTACTCACTCATTTACTGATTTATCTGTTACTTCTAAAAATGCCCAGATGCACCCATGGAAACCAGCTTTCTTTGCCGTGGAGAATTTCTGCCACCCTGGCTGACGAACTCGGATGGAGTCGTTCAAATAGCGATGATTTTCCAAAAAATGTGTATCCAGTGAAAATCTAAAATATATTTAGCCCACCTCCTTCTGATATATCTAAATAAAATCTATTGCAGACAGTTAGAAAAGCCACAAGGGGACACAGCAGACACATTTAAGAAGGTGCTCTGGTCAGATGAGTTAAACTTTGTGTTATGCATGCCAAGCTTGCAGGCATGAAAAACACCATCGGCAATATGATGCATGGTGGTGGCAGCATCATGGTGTGGCATTGCTTAGCTTCAGCAGGGACATAGAATTGGATCCCATGTGCTAAATTGAGGAGAACTGGATAGACGGTGCAAAAGACTTGAGTCTGGCGTAGAGGTACAAGTTTCATTAAAACCATAGTTGGTAATCCTGTTCAAAAACACTTTTTGTTATACTGGGTAAAATCGCCCTTCCATCCTGAAATTAGTCAATACATTATGTATTTAGAAAAACGAGGTTAAAAAATGTATCTCCATGGGAGCTGCAGGCCTGTAAAAACTCTAACCAATCGTCGTTTGCACCTAATGGCAGAGTTTTGTTCCTGCTCTCACCCTCCTCTGTCCCTCAAGTTCTGGGAGTCTCGCCTCATCTATTGGTTGTCCCACATGTCAATTGTTCTTACAATTGTTCGCACACACACGTAACCCCAGTGTGCGTGCACCTTCCTTGTTGGTTTCCGCTTGCTGGCTACGCACGCGCACTTCTAGCGTTTATGTATCCGGTTAGCTTAGTGGCTAGATTAGTGGTTCGCAAAAAGAGAATATGAATAATTCAGATTAAAAAACTTTTTGTTTTATCTGAACAATTTCTAATTGATTCATGTCTATTGTGTATCTTCTTCTTCTTCTGAAGATCAAGTTGGTCTCAACACTTTCAATCCACGGAAAAACGTATTTAGCAAATGTCTTTGCTCCTGACCTACAGAGGAGTTAATCCTCAGTATAATTACAAGCAATGCACATTTTGAAGAAATGAGTTGTTCTGTCAATTGGCTTTCAAAAGCAGTTAACGCCCTTTTGGATGAGGCTTTATTATATTAGGGGTTATTACCTTAGTAACACCTCAATATAACCACATAATTACGCTTGTTTTAGAGCATATTCATATCAGACAAGAGAAGGTTGTCTAATCCTGTTGTAACTCTTTGAAGTTTTATTGACTCATTCCTTTTAATGGTGCTGTTTATTGATTTCCCAGTCACTACATCAGCACGTAATTAACAGATTCCTCTCTTCAGCGGGAGCGCGGCTACACCAGAAAAGCTGAATCTCAAAATTACCTGTAACTGAAGGATAAACATGCAATTTTTTTTTCCGGTGTGAGCGCACTCTCTAATTTCCAGAGGAGGTTTTGCTGCTTATTAAAGTCAGGAGGATAACAGATATACAGTCTGTTCTCTGAAATGGTCTGCTAACAGTCGTTCAGCCTACTCACACCATTATACACTTCATTAAACGAGCAGCAGAAGAGAGAATGAGATTTATCCTGCTGCTCCTCGGCAAATGGGGCACAGCCTCTTCATCTGACTGATGCTAGTCGTTGACATTGAGGGGGGATAAATCCAGCAGGATCAATACCAACTTTTTGTCTCATTGATTCACTCGTACAACCTTGCCCTTGTTCCGTCCTGGAGGTTCTTCCGCCACGGTGACCCCTCCTGTCACCTGTGGCTGCAGTTCATTCATCTATCTGCTCGTGGTGCCTATCCTGTTTCACACGCAGAGGACAGAGAGACTGAATGGTGACAGAAGATCTCAGAGGTCTTGTGATGTCATGCTGTGACACAGTGAGAGTTAAAATGGTTGCTGATGGTTTATGTACCTATATAATCCGTATGGCTGACAGAGTACATTCAAATATTTATAATAGTGTTAGTTGTTTTCTTAACAGCATCTTTTTTTGGCCCTGATCCATAAGGAATGCACTGTGCCTGCTGTTAGCTCCCTCTCAGAGTCTCATTCACGTGCTCACATGAAAACACGCCCGGCAAGTGCAGCAGGTGAGAGCAATTTGCACCCTTATTGCGTCAGATCATGGCTGTCGTTGCTTCTCCGGAAAAAAAAAGAAAAGAAATCACACAAAATACTTTTTGACACATGTTGGTCACATGCATGTAAAAAAAAACAACAACCTTAAGCCATTCACGCTTTTATTTTTCTCTTTACCCCTGTGACAAAGTGGGTGAGAACACCATTTGTCTGTTACATACATGTGGTAACATTCTGGTTTGTTTTGATTTAGCCATATTGTATTTAGTCTTTAGTTTGCATATATATATATATATATATATATATATATATATATATATATATATATATATATACTATCCCGGGTTTGTTTATGTTTTGCATTTCTAATGATTATTTACTATAACATCGTGGTTTAAATCATTTGTAATTGTTTTTTTCATTTATCTTGTGTATTTTATTTCAGTGAATTTATCTGATGTGTTACTTTACTTCCTGTTGGAGGATTGGCACAGGAAGAGACCATCTGAAGAGGGGGAAGCAGTAATCCATCCAGATTAAGTTTTGGGCATTGTGTAATTTAATGCTGTTTGTATTTCAATTGTTGCATTGTTTCATATTCAGATATAGTGCTGAATTGTATTGATTTTAACAATGATAGGAAATGTATCAATTGTTTGGGGGTACCTGTGTGGGAGAGTCCATCGGAGGCCATTTTGTCTACCTTGGTGGGGAAAGGTATAAAAGACAAGCAATGGGGTACCGCGCGCGAGCTATTTTTAGAAACACAACGTCACGAAGACGTCACATCACGTGGTACGCAGTGGGGCAAACTCCGGAAACCTGCCGCTGTTTTGCTGTAAAAGAGACGTGCGTTAGTCTAGGTTTTACTCGTTAAAACGACAGCTTTTTCCAAATCTAAGACCATGGTTTTTAAACATTGTTGCTATGGAACGTGCAACAGCGACTCGAGTTACGCTGATCGGCCGCATATGAAGGATGTTTTCTTCAAGACTGCCAAGGAGAAATGTGTACGCTTGGAACACCGGGGCGGTCGGCCTACACAACAGTTCAACCCGGAAAAAGTTACCAAATTCACGTACATATGTAGCAAGCATTTTGTTGGAGGAAAGGGCACAACCGAAGAACATCCTGACCCAATTCCAGCGACATCAAGTCAAGGTAAGAGTATTTTGGTGGCCGACATGTTAATAAAGTAGCGCCTGCTACCATGACAGCATATAGGCTATCATGGTAGCAGGCGCTAACATGATACCCTGCTACCAGGCTTACTCAAAAACATTTCAAATGAGACAAACATTAAACATATACCCATTCCTGGACGGTGATTGCAAACAACAAAAAAAAAAACGGCCGACACTGCCATGATCGCCGCGCAGGAAAACAAAACAAAGCTTACCGTTCATCAACTCGGCCAGTTTTCCAGTCTTTTTAAGCCCTCGAACCTTAAGCCATCGTTTGAGCTGAAGGTTGGTGTGTTCTTCAACAGTGCGACCAGTAAACCGTGCGCCTGGGACATCGTCTTGGGAAAGTTTAACGGCTGTAAAGTCGGTCATATCGCTGGTTCTGTTGCGCTTGTAATAGCTGGGTTATCCGTGCGTTCTCTCCTGTATGCCCTACCTAAGCGGCAAAAGGGGCGTTGCTCTTGAGACGGTGACGTCACGTGCGCGGTACCCCATTGAGAGGTTCTAGAGAGGGGGAGAACAGGTCAGTGTAGCTGTGTGCACGTGACATTAATTTTGGTTGCTTTATGTTCAGTTTTGATCTGTTGAGCAATGTTAAACCTTTTAGTTAGTTTTTTGAGATTTTTGTAAATATTTTTTTCAACACCTTTTTTGTGAATAAAACCATCTGCTGCACTGGACATCTTTTGCCTGACTGCCTTCCTTTTAGCCACTTTGGCCAGGCTAACTCACAACCCCTAAAATGCTTATTAACATAGCACAAACGGTGGCAGTATGAGAACAATAAAAGCTTCAAATAAGCCAAGCCATCACAGCACAATGGTTAACAGGACATTACAGCTACTGGACTTTACTGAGTGTTCATGCAACTGGCCAACACAAAGTAGTGCAAAATTGTGGGTATTTTCTAAATAAAAAAATAATAATAATTTGAAAGGAGTGGCTGCGATAGACTGGCGGCCTGTCCAGGGTGAACCCTGCCTCTCGCCCATTGACAGCTGGAGATAGGCACCAGCACCCCTCACGACCCCCCAAGGGATAGACGTGTTAGAAAATGGATGGATGGATGGATGGATGGATGGATGGATGGATGGATGGATGGATGGATGGATGGATGGATGAAACGTGTGGTTTGTGTTCATATTCACTGTCTCTGAATTAATACTCTGTGAAGAACCTTTTACTGGATATTACAGCTGCAAGTCTTCCTGCTTTATAAATTTAGGAAATGCAATTCCTGAACATTCCTCTTTGCAGAATAGGCCTTGCTGAGTCAAAATAAATGGAGAGTGACTGTGAACCGCCTCCTACCTCAGTTTACCATTGGGTTTTAAACCTGGACATTCACTGGGCCATTCTAACACATAAATATTGTTGTATGTCTGGCTGTATGTTGAAGCGCATTGTCATGCAAAAAGGGAAATCTCTACCCTAGTCTCAAGTCTTTCACAGTTTAATAATAGTTCTGCCAACTAGTTTTCCCTCCTGAGACAGCCCCATGACTGTCACTCATTTAAAGATTAATAAGGATGGACGGCTTTTCCCATGCCTGACGCTTTCGTTAAATGTAGGAAAACTGTGTTGGAGAGGAAGACGCTCTAATCATTTGACAGAGCAGGTTACGGTGCAAGTTATGTTTTGCAGGGATTTTATAAATTAGACATATTCAAACATTGGTTCTCTCTTGTCTTTCAGGTGATTTAGGGCTGAATCAATTAATCTGATTAATCGTCATTAATTATTATTGAAATAATCATCAACTAATTTATTAATCCAATAATCATTAACCGGACTATACAGACTCTGAAAGAACGACAAATTTGGAGCACTAATTAAGCCAAAACTTCTTGTCTGTAAATATGCTCTATCCAGAACTCCACAAGCATCCTTTTTAGTTTCACCTGATTCAGATTCTGCATAAGCATCTCTTATTAAGCACCTTTTGCCAACTGATTATTAATCAGTTAATTGGAAAAATAGCCAACAAATTAATTCATTAGGAGAATAATCATCTGTGGCTGCCTTAGTTATAAGACCTCAAGACCTTCATAATTTAATTGCCGTCTTGTGAGTATTGAAATGTTTTTGCCATTCACAATGCTTTTAAATGTGCAATAAATGCTTTTTTAACACAATTACATTCAGGTATATTGATTCACTAAGAGTATTTCTTTTAAAATAATATTTAAAAAAATCAATAACCAATAGTAATCAATAGCTGCGGCCTCCTTAATGTTTTTTTTTTTTTAAGAAATTTACAACTTCAGCATCCCTTATTTTTCTCTTTGAGTGTTATCATTAGGGATGATTTTGGTGAACATAACTTCTTACATACACATAATCTCATGAAGGTGCTGTTTAATTCATTACACTTTAATGATGCAACATACTTCAAATTTATTAAATTTAGCTAAACTGTCTCTGATAATGGCACACTGCTATGGTGACATTTCTTACATGACTGAGATATTGTCACAGATGATTGGGAGTTTTTTTTTTTTTTTTTTTTTAATGACTGAACCCAGCGGCCACTGAACAGGATAACAGCCACTGTAACCTTTTCCTGCCACAGTGTTTTGTTTCCATCTCTCAATCAGTGGTGGTCTTTGTTTATTTCTGTCCTTCCTCGGGGGTATAAAAGACCCGGCTCAGCCAAAGAGAAGCCTGGGTAATGAGGCCGGTGTCTTTGGAAGCTCTACATCTAACAGGTCATGGGTCAGTTTGGAGATACAGGGGAAATGGATATGAGGCTGGAGGAATCTATTTATATTACATTATATTTTTATGTGTGCACTTGATTTCCAATTATATACTGAAATGGTATCTGTACTTGCCATTACCGTCATTTTTGTGCAACATTTCACGACACAAAACATGGATAAATATGGCAATAAAACTGCAGGAATGTACACATACGAAAACCAAATAGACTAAACTAAAATATGACACAACTCAGGGTTTTACAAGTTTTGTGCTAACAGTTTAAATGAAATCAGAATCCCTAAAAGTCCTAAACATCAAATGCAATATTAGGGTGAGAAGAGTCAGAATCATTAAAGGGACTGTGTTTAACTAATTATGGTTTTACTAAGCTAAAATAAAGTATTTCCTTCATAAATACATATTCTGGCAAAATCTAATAATGTCACTTCAAAAATGAAAGCGTTCTCATAACTTAGGAGTAGTAGTTTATAAATACAAAGGAGTTGGTGCCCCCACTGGGAGATGCCATCTTGCGTTGCTATTTCTGATTTCAGTTGTCCAAATGGGCCAAACTTGTCAGCCATACGCGTTTTCTCTATCTGTCTTTTATATGAGGATGTGCTGTCAGTGGAGAAGGAGTATAAACAAGCAAAGACAACCGTAGATCATTCTATTTGCAGTTTTCTGTTGACATGGAGGATCATCCATACTCTTTGCCCAGTGTGAGAGAAGAGAAAGTAACCAAGAAAAGTAAAAGAAGTAATATCAATTCTTGAGGAAATCAAAACGGACACGGAGGTTGCAGCTTTCTGCTGGACAGCAAAATGTTGTTTTTATCTATATTAAAACCTTAAAATAAAAAAAGGTTATTCTTTAAAAGTCGCAAGAAATTTGCTGTTGTGGATATTTACCAAAAATTATAGGTTGTCTTTTCTGAAAAGGACGTGTTTTTGGTAACAAAGGCTAAATAACTACTGAGTAGCTTTTTCTAACATATGATTTAATTTGCACAAAACTTATGCAATCACATGAAACTAAAATATGTAGCTTTGGGGAAATTACTAAAGACAACTTAAAATTAGAAGCATTCTTGCAAGAACTCATTTCTCCAGCAGGACTGTTAAAAAAAGATTTTTAATGCTGTTAATAAGGTTCTTAAAGAGAAGTACAAAGAAGCTAAATTTGTTTTCAGCGGTTCGAAACTTTGAAGCTGGAAATCGCAGTTTGTCCCACAAAATCCTTATCGGCGCATATTTCATTTTTTACTTCCTAAGAAACAACAAATTCAGCTTAGTTGAAGTTCCAACACTGACACTGTGACTTATAATGCAGTTCATTAAAATAGTATATTAATACCACAACTCCTATCACAGTCCAGTCTTAGAATTGGAGTTAGAGATTTATAGATTTACAATAACATAATGCTTTTCTTAGGGTAGAACCATGAGTAATTGTTTGTCATCTTTGAAAAAGGACTTCATATCCATATCTGGCACAGAGCTTCCTCCTCTTCACTGTAAGGCAGGTTTCCAGCAGCTCAGAATGTAAACGTGTGTGGGCCATTTGCATCTTTTGTGATGTCGTGTTTTATGCATCCTACACACTGGACGTTAAGAGGAGGAAAAGGTTGGGGACGTTGCAGCTAGTAGGAATTTTTTTTAATTAGCAATGGAAATGGTGGTGTCCAACAGGGACCCTAAAATCAAATGGGGCCCCTTGGATTTGCCTGCCCTGCCTCTCCACAACTCATCCGTTTATGAGAGCTTTTGTTGAGGTCAGATTATCATAGGAACTGTAATGTGAAGCAAACTACTTGAAGAAATATAAAGTGTGAAATATAATCTAATTTGGATGCACAGAAAGGTTCTTCACTTAAAGCAAAACATGTTGCAAGAAATGTTAAAATAAGTTCTAACCTTGAGTGTGTGGAAAATAATAGGTTTCTGATGCTGGGTTTTGGATAACTATTGATAGAAAAAACTGAAATTTAAAAGCAGTAATGATCTGCTGTGCTGGTTGGATTGTTAAGTATTATTATTATTATTATTAAGTATTCTTCTTTGTACAACCTGATTCGCTAACGCTAGAACTGGCATCATCTCTTCTGCCATTAAGACGACCATCTTGTGAGAGTCCATGAACTTCTCTCACTACCATCTTGGTAGTACTAACTCCATTCAAAAATCTTTCACTGTGGGCTAATCAACACAAAATTACAGATAAATTGTTCATAAGGTTGCTGATTTCTAAATCAGGAAATTACTCTTAAAGTATTTGTCACTAGGCCTGCTCCGTCAGCCAAACATTGAGTTTAAATCCGATTTATGCTGGCTTTTTAGTACTTGACATGACTTTAAGAAGAAACCATCCAAAATACATTTTCAATATGTAAAATTATTAATAAAAGATTGTTTTATTAAAATGCTATTTTACGATCTCTTTCACTTTGTATTGTGAACTGGTTATTTGAACACAAACCAGTTGTTCTGATTTTTTTTTTAAAAGCTAAATTTGACCTTGTCCCAAATTTCTCAAAACAAATATTGGTTCTGAAACATACATAATCATCACTGAACTGTTATATCACTGCATTCTTTTATTGGTTTCAGTTTTATTATCTGTTCCTTTATTGTCGATTTGTGGTTTTGCTTACTCTTTTCATTTAACTGAGTAGTTCAGTTGAAGGTTACTAACATAAAGAGTTTGCTGACGAGAGAAATTTAACTTGGTGTTGAAATATTTTATGAATAAATTGTTGTATTTTGGAATGAAGTTGTGTGTGTTTATTCTGTATACTTGTGCAGTGCTTGTTGTTTAAGGAACCTAACTGTGCAAATTAACTCCAACTACTGTTCTCTAGTACCACAGCTTACAAGGCAGGTATTCATAAAGCAATATTTTACAGAAACTGAAAAACATCTCATTTGACTATTACTTTTTGATAATCAGGCTATGCCTTGACTTGTTAATTTTAAGTAAAATGTCCAACTTTTTGCATGTTTAATTTTGGTACTTATTGATAATAGTTCATAGCCAAACTAAGTCCAACACTTGCAAAAGTGGTCACACCTCTTGATGTTTTTTGCAATTTGTGAGATTAGAAGCCCAAACTGCAATGAATGAAGTAGCGCATACTTGTGCTGCCCAGCCAGAATTGAATCTGACAGAGAAGCTCTGGAGGAAACTAAAAAAAGGTGATGAGAAGGAGGCATTCACATCTCAATGACTGGGACCTTGTCACTGACCAAAGATACGTTGTCAAAATCCCAGTAAAAACATTAAAAATTGAATATTTTTTTCCATTGATTATCGACAAGCTTATAAATATGATTTGACATACAATTTTTAAATCAATATCTGCCTGGGGTAAGAATAACTGGGGTTGACTGCAGCGCCACCCATCTGTCCACCATCTGCGATTCTACTCCCTGTCCCGGAGGAAGACCAGCAAATCCAAATCACCATCATGTTACTGACATCGTCATTTTTCCATTATGAGGACAGTTCATTTAGGACAATAATTGTCTGCTACACAAACCATTTTTGTAAATGGAGCAAAAATGTTTGGTCTCATCCAGTCAGAGTACTTTTTTCCATAGGTTTGCTGTGTCCCCAACATGTCTCATTTAGCTTCTAAATGAGACTTCTTATGGCTTTGGCTTAATGGTGGCTTTCTTTTTGCAGTTCTTTTATGAAGACCAGATTTGGGGAGCGCTCAACTAGACAGATTCTCCCCCCCCCCTAAGCTGTGAATCTCTGCAGCTCCTCCAGAGCTACAATGAGCCTCTTGGCTACAGCACTTTGAATTGTTTTATCACTGAAAAGTGCTTTATAAATAAACTTGCCTTGCCTTGGCTGTTTTTCTGCTAAGCACTCTCCTTGGCCAGCCTTTCAGGGTAGCTGGAGTTCCATGTTTTTGTGGGTTAGAAGTTGTGTCATACTGTATTGATTTGAACCTGTCCATCGCCTCAACTTGGACACTTGTGCACTTTGAAACTCTGAGCAAAGTATGAACAGATGCATGTTGGGAGAATCTACCCTGTTCTTTTCCTTTGCCAATCCGTTGCGTGCAATGGCAGATGCAATCGAGAGAGTGGTTTGGCTCCTGCATCTGCCGTCCTGAGACGCATGACCACCGTTAGCCTCGTGAGACCATCCTGATCTCGCGAGCTTTCAAGGTTTCACTCGCAGATCAGTCTGGCTACTCTCCGTTAAAGAAAATTTGGAGCCGTTCACCAAACGAACGTCCAATCAGCGTTGGCTTTGAGGCGAGTTGAGGTGTGACGCAACAAGAAGCGCGACAGTTCAGCCTAAAGAACATGGCGGCTTCAGCCGATGAAACTAGCGTTAGCATGGCTATCGAGCAAGTTTTATCGGAATTACAGAGTATTTCTTTGCTGAGCTAACGAGCCTTTACCTGCAGCAGCAAGAGTAGCTTGGCTTGTGGTTGTGTTTTCGTTGTCGCTCGTAACAGAGCGACGACGAATCTGATTGGTTTATTTGGCCCGTCTATCACCAACATAGGCCAATCAGCTAACCAGTATTTTCGCCCCTTCCCAAAATTACTTCAACGGAAGGTTTCCAGATGGATATGCGGAGCAAATCTATCTGGCGGAGTCAGGTAATACCACCGTAGACTTTGCATGAAAACCAGACGCCCCAGCAGGCGCTCAAATTGCATTCGGTGTGAAAAGCACCATAAGGCCTTCAAAGAATAGCTGTATTTTAATTACACCTGAGTGCGTTTTATTTACTACTCTTAACTTTTCAAAGCTTTTGAGAGGATTTTATTTGGGGGTAAAAAGGGGTTAATACATGTACATACATATTTTTACTTATTTCACAAAATGCGTATGATGACTTTTGCCAAACACTTTATAGAACTAAATATTGTTTAATAACACATTTAATTACATTTTCTCCCTATATTGTGTTCATATGAAACAACCACCACAAACTAAGTTAACATATAAACTGCTGTGTTCTTTCTTTTCTCTTGAAGTTTTGTTCAAAGTTGAGTTTTGCTCTAGTTGGCCATCGCACATTAAAAACTTCGACCATGTTGTGACTTTTATTTTTATTATTTTTTTTTGCTTTTTTTTATTTTCCTTCTTGAATCAAAAGACTTGAAACATCCGTGTGAACATTGCTGCAGCTCATCAGGACTCTGTGCCACCACTGAATGGAGACTGTTAATTATCATCTGATCCCACACCCTACACGGCTGCACACTGCGGGGGGTTCGGTGTACGACTTCAGTGTGGACCCAAGGTCCGCCGGACTTAAAAGCCTGTCTTCTTCTCCTCCCCGATGTCGCCCTTATTAGCCCCAGACAACTAGCATTGATTCTTTTGCAATTATTTTTCCTGCTCCACCACAACTAGATGATTTCCTTGATACTTTTAAGTCTGTCAGCTGAAGGTTTAGTTTGTCAGAATGTGTGCAGGGTGTACTTTTTCTCCGAGCTTCTTTAGACAGCATGTGCTGTTTTTCAGGTAAGAGCATTCGCAATTTTGTGTATGTGTTTGTGTTCTGATCCTTCTGAGGCCTTTCTGTAGAGCTACTGGAGCATTTTCCCACCGTGTGCAGACTTAAGTAAGGAGGGAAAGGTGATGAGACTTAGCATAGGTGTATTATTACTGTCCATGCAGGATGGGAATGAAACGAGCTCTGAGTGGGGGTCTGGCAAGAGATTAGCCCTCCTGTTTGAGTGATTCCAGGACTGCAGTAAAGCCAGGGCGGGCTTTTCCTCTGCAGCTCCCAAAGTACCCGTTAATGTAAACACGATCAATATGTTTGTTGTAAGACCTGCACAACTAAAAGGAGAGAATCAATTCACAGGACCTGGAATCTTGCCTTACTTTCACTGTCCTTCCAAACATTCACCTCATAATTTCTTTTCTGTGTGCCTTTATTCTTAATCTTGCAGAAAGTGTGTTTGCCTAGACTTAATATGATGCTGTGAAAATAAAACATCTGTTTTAAAACTAATGTAGTCAACATTGAACATCATTCTTGGGTTTATATATAGTAATGCTACCATTCATGCAGCCAAATGATTGGAAGACCCATTTGTGGGTCTTCCAAATGGAAAAACTTCCTGGCTGATGTCTTTAAGTTGCTTCAATGTTTCTACATGATGCTTGTTCCTCATGAAGCCATTTATTTTGTGAAGTGCACCAATCCCTTCTGCAGCAAAACACCCGCACAATATTTAAGATGATGCGAACCCAGTACCTCACAATTAGGATTGGGTTCTCAAGCTTGCAAATGTCCCCTTCTTGGTTCTTAAAGGAGCAACGAGTGAAATGTCATTATTTAAGATGGAATTAAAAGATAGTTTTGTGAAGAACTAAAGGTCTCTTTTTAGATGGAATATGGTGTGACGTCACACACCATCTCTCCATGTTGTTCTCCAGTCACTTATTTAGATAGCAGTGCTGGTTGCGGCTGCATCGCCCCTCCTTGCCCATAAACTGCCACGTTCACTCGCACACCATCAGGACCCTATTATTACAGGAAAATAACAAAAAGTCTTTTTTTTGGCAAAGAAGTTGTCAGATAAGGAAAGAGACAAACTATGGTATAACATTGCATTTCCAAGGCAGAGAGTGTTTTGAGAGCAGAAGCAGCTCCAGTTTGACTCGGAGCTAGCTTCTCTTCTCCGAACAGGTGAGTAACAGGATGAAGTCAAATATTTTTGTTGGTGTTACAGTCTTATTAGACTTGTGTCGCAATGTTGATTCGATTCATTACAATGCTACAATTGTGGCATGCGGGTTGGTTGGTGGAGTTTGACCAGCAATGAGCCAGGCGATACTGTTATGTGACAAGCTGGTAGCCCACGAGTAGCCGGTGGCTCAGCTACCTGCCTGATTTAATCAGTGCTAACACAGTTAGCTGCCCACCGTGATCCTAGCGTACATTAACAGCATTCTTCTTCTTCTTCTTTTTTTTTTACAAAAAATGTAAGATGTAAACGGATAATGTAAAGTGGTCTGGTGCTTAGATTTTGGGAGTAGCAAGAGGCGGACCTTGCTACACATCTTCTTTTGGTCTACAGACAGTGCTCAACTTACACCTAGAGGTGAAATTCCACTTACTACTCCTTTAATGGCTCAATGATGATTAGAGGAAAAACTTCAACTTTAGTTTGATCAGATCACAAGACGATTCCAAAAATCAATGTATGTGCTTTTGATATTGGTTTTGGAGCATTGGCTTCTTCCTTCCCTAGAGTTCTCATTGATATGATGATATTTAAATTTATCACCAAAACTACTAAATACTAATTTCTGGGATACAGAAATCATATTCATCATATATCCCAAATTAATATGGTGAGTATGATGACATGATTGGACATCCCAATCCCATCAACAATGAAGCTGTAGCATCATTGGCCATGCTTTTCACATATTCCCAAATTAAAGGTGTACTAATCTTAGTGTTTGGACATTTATAAAGTTGGAAATGGGACGAAAAATGCATCAGAAATGGTTTGTAATTTTTATTTCATAAAGTTTCATTTAATGACTCAGCAAGAACAGAAAAATGATTTACCTTTTTATACAGTGTTCGTAAAAATATGGTTTCAACTTTAGAAATTCAGAATGATTTATTTTAACCGACCAAATCGTTTTTACACATCACTTTTCCATCACTTTTCTCACACCGCAACTGCACTAACACTCAATTTTTGGACTTTATCCCTCACAGAAGCTGAGAGCCAGCTAAAGATATCGGTACGTGCAAGAGTCAATCAGCCTGCGCCTTGATGGAACATGTTCAGTGGTCGTTCATGTTGTTCAGTGAAAAATGGAAAGGATTCAGTCACTGCAACCACAGAGTCTGTGAACTCAAATGTAAACATTTACATTTTGGCCACATAATTTAGAAGCTTCAGTTTTTTATAGACTGCTAAAATGTTTTGTGTGTAGACCACTTCCCTTAGAGATGTTCACAGCCTTCATTTAGGGAATACAAATCAGTGTGCATGTAGATATTAAGCAGAAGCAAAAGAAAAGTTCACATATGCTGACATTACTCTACTCCTGTCAGAGTTGGTTATTCAAGTAATGCAGTTTTCAATGTAATTATTAAGGTAACTAATAAAGATGTGAATTAAATGAATGCTGCAGTGGTAAAATAAATAAAAGAGCTACTCTTTAGTAAAAATCTGTAATGGCATGCATTCCTGGTGAGAATAAAATCTCCTCCCGTCTGATAATCAACTGGGTTAACAAAAACTTGATAAAAAAAAAAAATAAAAAGCATAAAAAGTTAAATATGGGCTGATTTTACTAGTTTAGTTTCACTGATGATTGGTCAGTCATATAGGTTTGATATAAAATGTTTGTCTGTGAATTTGTTGTCATATATTGGCTAAGTACCCATATGTATAAGTTTTATTTTGTACAGTTCTTGTGGTTACACTTTCTGATGCATTACCTGCAAGTTTCAACTAAAATAGATACACGTTTTCTAAGATGTTGATATATCTTTTCCATTTGTGTCGCGAAAATACAAACAAGTGGAAGAAGCTGCTTAAAAGAAGGGTGTATTTTCTTCTGCTCCTAACACAAACAATCAGTTACTTCTCGCTGCAACACGGGATTAAAATCAACTTTAATTACTGTAAATCATTGTTATTCATTTTAAATCTGAATAAACAAAAGTAGATATCAGCAGGTTAAACCCCAATATTACAAAACTGGCCTCTGGTGTTCATTTTTATTTTAGATCTGGTCGATTTTATTGTTTCTAATTTCAATATTTACTCTTTACCCTTACTTCCGTTTCTTTGCCACGTCTTACTTTCAAATCCAGGTAAGGAGTCCACCAAAACCTTTTACAGACTAGGTGATTATGGGATGTAGAATCTCTAAGTTACTCTCTGGGGATGTTTTGTATCCTTTGTTAGGAAGAACATGAATACAAATGCAACCAAGACATTTAATGTCACATAGATCTTGCAAAAACTTTATGCATAGCTAAATGTTTTGTATAATTATGGACTGATTTTAAGTTTACGTCTATGGTTAGATCCTAATTAATGTAGGTTTGTTTTGTAGGAGGGCCTTCTAGTATGAGGCCTGGAGTAGAAGCTGCACATCTGAGCATCTTGGACTTTTAAAAGCAGAGGGTGCAAGAAGTCCACAGCCGAGGGGCCCACTGTAGACCATGTATTTTTGATGTGAGCTCAGCTTGGTTGCTTTGAAGACTCTTTGACATTTTTCTTTCATTAGGCTTATGTTTCTGCAAACTGTTTCTTTCTCTCTACAAAAAAAAGCAGCTTTGTGACAATTGATGGGGAACAAAATAACCTCAGCCACTAGTTGAACACTGCAGTCTGAAACTCCTCCTTCTATCAGGTGGCCGTATGCTGCAGGGAGCATCAACCCCACTGTGCCTTGAAAGTAAGCTTTAAAGTAGTTACTATGAAGTGTGGACTTGCACAACGCTGCTTCTAAGTTTTTTGAGTTTCACTGAGCAGCCAAAAGTCTGACCTTGTTCAGAATGTTTTGCATTCCTGGGATCGTTTGTAACTATCCTACAAGTTTTATACCAGCAAATCATCAATCTTACAGTAGAATGATGGCCTCCAAATTTTTTGAAGATGGCATTATAACTTTTCCCAGATTTTTTTTTTTTTTTTGCAACAATATTCTTTTAAAAGGACATTTGTGAGGTATTTCCTCCTCTGCACTGTGTTAATGGTGGATTCACAGATAACCAGCTCTTGCAATGGAGCCAAAAAAAAAAATCTTAATTTATTTCTTAGTGTTTTCTTGCATTTTTTAACTGGATATATAAAGATAAAACAAATATAACAGAAGTTACAGCTGATAACTAAAGTGCATCCTCTTAAATTAGTGTTTTTAATTGCAACTTGTCATCTTTTTCTGTTCAGATAAAATGCATTCTGGTTTTGAATATAAGACTCTTCAGACCTGGAGTCTAATCAAATCTCGTCCCTGGCATGTCCCAGCATCCCACTACCACCTTAGAGAATGAAGGGACAGATTTTCTAAAGGTTTGGCTGATTATTAGGCTGGTTTTCATACGGTCTGAAGGGAATTGCCCACTAACAATAACAGCTCTGAGGAGTAGAAGTGTGGCACGACCCACTCTTCGTTCTCTGACATGTGGGCCCAGAAACATTTGTTCATCCCTCAATAAGAGTGGGCTGACCCGATCATTCCTAAGGGAATCCCAAGTGTGTGCTTGCGCCAACACTCTCGAATCTTTGTCTAATCCTTATTTGGTCCTCTTTCTCTATTTTCTTGATTTAGCTGTTTAACCCATTTTCACTTTTATTTTTCGTCTCTGGTTCCAAGTACGGTGAGCAAAATGTACATAAAACCATGCGCACACCTGTGATGTATACAATACTGACTCTTGGAGGTCAGGCTGTTTTGCAACCTACAAAGTGCTATCGTTATACTGGTTTTTCGAAGTTTAAACAGTTAGGAAATTAGCTGCCTTTTACTAGTTTCAGCCCAGTTTTTGAAATTGGCATCCTTGGATACAAGATGCATCGCCTTGCTGTTCTGTTTTATTTATTTATGGGTTTTTTTTTTAAATAAATTACTGTATGATATAACAATAATACAGCAGGGGAAAAAGAAACATCTAAAAAAATCTGGAAAAAAAATGAACAAATAGGTCACTAAATTTCATCCACAGTTCTTTCAGTTTATCTATTTGAATGTCAAGTTATGTTGACTGGCTTGCTACTGCAAAGTGTATTGGTTAAAAAAATAAATGTTGTCCTTGTTAAACTGTTTCATGTTGCACTTCCAGGAGAACTCCAGCTAAAGTCGCATCAGTCTTGCACAACGTCTCCCAACACTGTTGCAACACTAGAGACCACATTTCTGTCTATAACCACATTTTCCAAATCAATGATCGTTGCCTACCCCATGGATTTGTGTGCCCTGTTTTGACTTAGTTAGACACTTTATTGATCTCCAAGGAAATTGTTTCTCTGCATTTATGGCATGCCTTTTTATGGAGCACTGAGCTACCACTGCGTGGGGCACATTCTGTGATCTAAGGGTCTTGGTCAGGGACCCAGAGTGGCGGTCTGTGGGATTCAAACCTCTCCAGGATGCAAGCACCCTAACCCCAGATTCTTCAGCCATCCTGCCTGTCACCTCTGCAGTGAGTAAACCAGCTCTCTTCACTGCCAGAGCTCCAGCTTTCACCTACACCAGGTTTCTGGTCTCTGCTAATAAACATCTTAAATGCAACACCGTGCCTGGCTTGAATCTTGGGTCTTCTGCCGGTCAGACCTGAGACACATCCACGGGGGAGATCATGCAAACTGCACGCGGAAAGACCCCACGTCGGGATTGAAACCCAGGACTGTCTGGCTAAAAAGCGAGGTAAAGAAAACTTTTTAAGAAAATGCACTGAAATCATGTTTATCACAATAATTAATGCTTAGGGAGAAAATGACTATTCAGCCATAATCTTGATCTCCAAAGTTTGCCTACAGTTGCAGTGTAAGTCAGAAACGCACACATACACACACACACACACACACACACACACACAAATACACACACACACACATATCTATTTACGAAGGCAGCGGCACTCCTCTGTGCAGCGGGTTTCTCTCCACAGTTACTAGATCACTGTCAGATTAGCCCCCTATTTCCCTGCAGGCATTTGCGGTGCCCCTAGTGTGCCTCTGCATGTCCCTGGGTTTGTGTGAGTGTGGGCGGGTGCTTTTGTGTATGCGTGTTTGCACAGGCGTGCTCGTCAGAAGGGAACGTGGTAATTAACACTGGATGTGTGACTGCTCCCGGTGCCAGCACGATCGCATAGAAGTTCTCATCCTTGTAAGCACCAGCTTTTTACCCCCCCTAAAATCAGGCGGCACAATAAAGACATCAGGGGTGCGTTTGGCACTTCTTTCTATGGATCCACCTTCTCTTCTACTCTAGCACGTAAGTGTTACAAACTGATGCACGTGTTAATAGGTAAGGGGTGTTGATAAGTGCTGATGAATTTTGCTCTCTGCCAGGCTGCATCTAGGCTTAGGCACTACAACTACTACAACACATTTCTACACTCCAGTGCTGTCAGCAGATCAAGATGTGTGTTTCTTTCAGTTTGTTACCTCACTAATACGTATTGGTTACCTGACTGCTTTGCCATTGTAAGGATCTAATAGGCTAAAAGCTTTTCCATATGGATTCTTCAGATTGAACATGCTAAATGAATAAACCACATAATAAATAATTTTCTTTTATTTAAGGTGACCTGAATTGAAAAGTCACTGGGGTCCTGGGGTTGCACAGAGACACTCAACCAGCTACAACTGAAGGTGGTTTAGAGTTGTCATTGAAGCTTTCATGCATCCTGAGATATGAGCCGAGGGACTCATTGCTTTGAGGTAACAGTTCCAACCATTGCGTTATCTTGTTGCCTTACAGTCCAAACAGATAAGTCGTTTACTTTACTGACACCAAGAACCCATTCTCTTGGGAGAGCATCTGCATGCTTAGTGTTGAACCATTCTAGCAAGTGAATATACGTTTACCCAAATCATTCTTTTGTAGCTCTGACTGAGCTGGAGGGGGAACATTGGCATCGATGATAAGCTCTATAGAGGCGTTGCCCACAACTTTGACCAGTTCCCCAGTCCTTGCTAAAGAAAAGCCTCGCCACATCAGAATGCTGCCACCGCCATATTTCATGGTGTGGATTGTTTGTTCAGTTAGTTTAGTAAGGCTTGCAACTCCACATTACTCCAGACTGTTTGAATTGAGAAAGCTTTCTGGATAGGAAGCGAAACGTCTTCAAACTTTGAAAAAAAGTCCAGTTGTTTTGTTTTTTAACTTTTTTTGAATGACACTGACCTGAATGACTAAGAATCTTCACCAGCATTGTTTGTTCAGGTTCATGTGCCGTGCTGATTTCCTCCCCATATAGCATTTTATGGGAAGTCAGATTTTGGTGTTGTCTGATTAGACCGCCTGCTTCCTCAAGTTTGCTTGTGTTGCCTATTTGGCTCAAGACAAGCAGCAAATGGCACTTCTTGGGACTTTCTTTAAACAATGGCTTTGTTCTTGCCGCTCTTCCATAAGGCCTTGATTCATGGGTGTTTCCCCCGCTTTTACAACAGAGGTCTGCAGTTCCTTCATAGTTACCAGTGGTTTCTTGGTCAGCCTGAATTCTTAGGTGGAGTTCATATCTTGTTAGGTTTTACTGTCGTACATATACCTTGAATCAAGAAATGTTTGAGCAGTGCTTTGAAAGATGTTTAAAGCTTGGGATTTGTTTTTGTTTTTTTACATTATGTCACAATATGAAAAAGTGCCTATACTTTTATACTAGGTGAAAGAAAGTAAGCCATTCCATTTTTTTTCATGAGATCAAATTTGCTTATCATTGATTTCGTTCATTTTTATCAGTCCTTATCCTCAGGTCTCCCTACCCTACCTGTGTAAGACACACCCCTGCTCCAGCATCCCGGCTTCACGTGATTAGAGTACCCTTTTCATATGGAAAATATTCTGCATGAGTACAGGCGGGCTGAAGGAGGTTACCATCTGACACATGAAGGGCAGTAGGGCCTCAGCTCTAGAATAACAAGACAGATTAGATGAAAACCCAAATGAGCATTTCATGAGTGTGCTACTATTCTGATTCTTTTTTAGGGTTTCTGAATGGTGATTGTACAATAACACTGAGGTCCGATGTCCCTCAAGTAAAAAAAAACAACAACTGTATTGCAGTAACCTATCTGTCTGTCTGTTGTTTCAATTCTGACTAAATGAAGTAAGCTTGAGCTTGGAGTTATTCTCTCGCAGGGCCGGTGAGGCTGCGGTAACAGCTGGTGCCTCAGCTTTAAAGCACAGATGGATGTTTGAGCCGTTTACCTGTCTGTCTGCCTGCCTGCCTGCCTGCCTGCCTGCCTGCCTGCCTGTCTGCCGGTCTTGTCTCTGAACTTTATATTAGTTTATAATCAGTTTACGTGGCATGCTGAGCAGCGCTCTGTGCAGAGGCACTGACCCTGCCAGGGCCTAGCGGTGATACTGGGTCACCGCAGGTCTCTCAAGTGTCTCCAAGAACTATGGCCATATAATTTGATATAGCTGCAGTGGAGGAGGGAGTGAGGACAAACAGAACGGCGAGCCTTTAATTATGCACCTCTATCTCTTTGGATTTCCACACAAATCCTTCACGAGTTCAATTATTGGAGTAATTCCTACGAGGAACTAGAAACCCAGTTTTTGATCAGCCCCCTCCCGTGTGCCTCCCCTGCTCTTTAATCACACATCAGATCTTTCGTCACCTCAGCTCTTTCATGATGACATTTTTTTTTTTCCCCGGGTTAATTTGCCAACACCCATTACCAAGCGTGTCACTCTTTAGTCAAATGATCTCTGTTGCATAGAAGCAGAGAGCTCGGAGTTTGTTCCAACTAGCCCGTCAATCACCGCTGGCTGTGTCAGATCAGAGTTTTACCCATGCGGAGACTGAACCAGCTAGAGATCAGTGGTGTCGGAGAATTCCCCCCCCCCCCGGCCTCCTTCCATCCCCAGAAGGTCACTTTGCCGCAGGCTTTCTTTCCTTTCTTTTGGCTGGAAGAGAAGCGGGAAAGCTAATGTGCCCGGCTAATGAGAGTGACCGACAGGGGCAGAGAGAAGGAGTTGGAGGAGGGAAAGAAGGAAAAAAAAAGCCCACAGATTAGTTTCAGATTTTGATTTAATATGTTAATCTGTTGTCTGAAGCTGAACTCTGTTATAGAGTTTGCGACACGGTGCACACGATCTCTCTCCATTACCGAGGCACAGAAAAAGCCGTGCCACTGCCGCTGTTTGTGAGACTTCCTTTGTAGACCCGTTTTTTTTTTTTCACCCCCTGAAAGATGATTAAAAGCTGCTACTTTGCTTGTGTGCGTGTCGCGGCGTTGCTCTGCGGGCTTTGTCTTTTTCACAGCATGTGTTTGTGCGAGCGTGTTCAACGCGTGTGTTTGCTCCGGCGCGCACATGCATGTGTTTTTTTTTTTTTTTTGTCACCGTTAGCTTTAATCATCGCAGGAGCCGACTCTATGGGCAAAAGTCAGTGGTGACCTACCCACGCCTCATTCGATGTGTTTTGTGTGTGTGTGTGGGGGTGTGCATAGTTCCCCGCTTGTGGTGCAGAGCCGCTTAGCTGCTAATGACCCGGCAAAGCACATTAATGACAAGGAACACATACTCCCTGCTGCTCTGTGAGCCACGGCTTATAAGTTGGTCAGTGAGACGCAGAAAGTATTGTGAACCTTTACAAAAAACCCAAAATCAATGAGAAACCCAGTTAAGCATGAGCTGCAATGAGCCTGGCGCAGGACAAAGAAATCTCCCATCACTCAGATCAGATCAGGCCTTTGATGGGTGGAGGAAAGTGTGGACGGCAAATCAGAATGTGTTTATCATTTCCTTGCTAATTCCTCATTAAAACTGGTCAGAGGCAGCAGGAGGGCTTTGATAAGAAGCAGCACACTATTTGCTTTACTTCTCTGAGCGCCGTTTCCTTGGTAGGCCCACTGTGTAAGTTGGCTGCGTGCGCCAGGAGATTATGCTGATTTACCCTATTTACAACGCCACATTTCCATGTTTCCTCTCTTGTTTTGTGGATAATTCTTCAGTGAGTTGCAAACTGGCGGAGCAGAGCAGCTGACTCTCATTGGGCTTTATATTAAATGAAGAAGCAGTATATTGTCCAATTTTTGTCTTACATGAAACACATAATTGCTTCAATGCTTGGCAGGTGCACGTGTGTGCGTAGGATTGCATGAGTTGGTGCACGGCCCACACTCTTATCTCCGCATGTGTGTAGCGGTGGCTTGTCCTGCATTTAAAAGACACGGCTATATTTCATCGGTCATTTCCCTCTGCTCCGCGAGAGCACACAACGCAGGGCTGCGTCGGCCTAAAGCCGAGATTGAGTTCTGCTCATTTTTCTACGCTGTCTCATGTCCAGGTTTTAATAAAGCTGCTGGAAGAGTTTAGAGAATATGGGGGCTGCTGGATGACGGGGGAGGAGAAGGCGAGGGTGTGAAAGGCGCTAATTCCAGCATCGCTTGGTGCTGGTTTGGGATCTCATTAGTGCCATGTTTTACTGTCTCACGCGCGCATGTGCACGCACACACACGTACACGCACAAACACTTGCTCAATCGCTCAGTGCAAAGGCATGTTTGAATCTAAAATTTGTCTCTGGTCTCACAAAAGCGCCTTGTCAATCAAACCACAAGGGTCCTATTTATGACAGGAAATACCACAGAATCTTCATATTTCTTAGAGTTGCAGATTAGGTTTCTTTCCTGAATGTTGTTGTGTTTTTGGTTCTGTTTTTGTGTGTGTCTTTCTCTTTTTTCCAATCGCTCTTGTCTGCCCGCCTGTGAAATTTCAGTAATATAAAACAACTAGATTAATAACAGCTCAGTTTTGTTTCTTTTTCAAACCCCTTTCTGGGTAACAGATGGACTGACCGAGACTGGGATTGATTTAATACAACAGGATTGGGTCATGGCTTTCACCCATGTTGAGATTTTCAACCTCAACGTGGGTTAAAGTTACTGCTGCTCTAACATCAACACAAGGAAAGAGTGGGCTGAAGGGTATATACTGGATATCTGAATGAGTGATATTTGGGTAAAATTAATTATCCAACTTTTATAACCACTTAAATGCAAATCCAGGAGCATGTAGCATTTAGCAGCTTCATAAGCTACTAGTTTTATGTATTCATTCATTTGTTTGCATTTCCTGTCCTGGGATTTGAGGCATACCCTTCAGAGAAGCTGGTTGTCTACATGTGCCAGGGAAATGTTATTGTGTTAAAAAGATATCTCAGGACAGAATCCTAATCGTGTGAATCAAGACTGCAACATGCATCAAAGTACATAGGTTGCTGTAATATAATCCTGTATATGTATTGTTATCTAAAAAGTAAAGGATTTTCTGGTTGTAGTTCAATTTTGTTTATTTCTTTTAAATTGGAAAATTTAAAAGCTCACAACAAGGCTAGGTGGATCTGGGATCACATGTAGAGTCAGAAGGATTTTAGGAAGCCCGTCTCCACAGAAAATCTGTGGTTAGTTGTCTGAGATGTTTGGAACAACCTAAATGCTGAGCTCCTTCAAAAACTGCGTGCAAGTGTGCATAGAAGAATTTATCCTGTCTTGAAGGCAGAGGGTGGTCACACCACACATGATTTTGTTCTGTTTTGTAATTTTGTAATTTGATTAAAAAATGTTAACACTTCTATTGTTGAAAGCATTCTTAATTTACAGCATTTATTAATACCTGCCTAGAAGTTTTACACAGTACTTTATATACCTAAACACCTTTTTCCCTGTTGCCATCAGACTGTTGAACTGCTGAACTATTAACTGGACTCTGCACCACACTTGCACATTTGCATCACTGCATCTAGCATTATAAACGCTGCCTAACTTTTAGTTTCTAAATGCATTTTTGCACAAATGCATGTTTGCACCATCATTTGTGCACATACAAATGGTTTAAATATTCCCCTGTAAACTGTTTCTTTCTCCTGCATTGTTTACATTTCAATTGTTTACTTTTTAATCACTGCTGCACTTTATACTGTCATTTACAAGCTGTATGCAATGAAACTTCGTTCTGTATGCACTCTGTACACACAAAATGACAAATAAAGTTGTCTATGTCTAAAAGTCTAAGTCTATATATATATACATATATATTACTTATCTCCAACCCAACAAGCCGGGCCACACTTTTTGGCTGGTCCAGTACTGTCCCAAAAGAATGAATCCAGTGCGATGTTCGGATTTAATGCATAATCTTGATCATTGTATTAAAACTTCAGTGCTGAGCAATGCTAAGGATTATGCGAGCACAGAGGCTGATGCTGCAGAAAGAAGTTAACAGGGAAACAGCAGATAACCCACGGATGCCAAGGACTTCACAGATGTGGCATGTATAAATAAAATGGACAGTTATCCCTGGAGCCAGGATTTCAGTCTAACGGTGACAGGTATCCCAAAGACAACATGGGAAGACTCGACCAATCATGGAGCAGGTCTTTGCTGATCCATATAAGATGACACAACAGAGAGTTGGGCACTCTCGCTTCCAGATGTCAACCTGTCTGTGTGGTTTTATGTATGAGAGTCCAGTACTGAAGCTGTAAACATCCCTCTGCCTTGTTAGATTAAATATATTAAAGTATAGTTTCTGTTTCAAGAGTCTTTTTTTTTTTTTTTACCAAAGTCTACAATAGAGAAGACCATTTTAGGGAAAAAACCTGGGAGAACCTAAACAGGGTACAGTTAATTCTTAACAGCAAAAACAAAGACTACATGACACAAATCAGGGAAAAGGTCAAATAAGTTACAGAAAACAAGAATACAGAAAAGCTCTTGGTCTCAACCCAAAAGCAACTACAACACAAAAAAGACCACAGGGTCATGTATTTGAGCCCAATTTTAGGTTTATGCTGTACAGAGAGAGCATTGATAGTTTTATTCAAACATTGCCATGAATTGTACCATGCCTCTCACCCATTGACAGCTGGAGCGACCCCACAAGGGATAGACTTGTTAGAAGATGGATGGATGGCCTGGAATTGTGACCATGTTTATTTACGTTAGAGAACAAACAAAAATTATTTTCACCATTTTTTACAGTTCGTTATATTGAACAGTGCAACAACGTTGATCAGACTTCACTCAAACTCTTTCACAGGATAAAATATGAGACTTTAAGAGGGTAATATATTATTATTTGGTATTATTATTTATTATTATTATATATTATTTGTGTTATTTTTATTCCACAAAAGGGAAACAGTTTTGTCACATTAGCCTATTGTCTGCTAAGTGCTTAGCACATGTTAGCCCATGCTATTTTCAACATTCACTTTTGAGCACAGTGTTTATAATAAAGTGAACAGGCAAAATTTTATATGAAGTCACATACAAATTTTCTTGAATTCAACCCAAATATTACTAGTTTACTAATCCAGGGATGTCGTTTCAAACTATTTTTTTGTACTCTTTGTGTTAGACATTAGTCACCTTAACCCATGTTTTGGTTAAAAAAACAAACCCTGGATCTGTCAACTTTGGATTCAGGAATGGAATGACCAAATGCCCTGAAAAGGTCGTTTTTTAACTCAGCACTTTGTAAAGTGTAGGATACAAAAACATGATTGTCCAAAACTACTCTAAATAAAGACTTGCACAAAAGTAATGTCCTAAATAAACGTTTAGTAGCACCTATATGCAGAAAGCTCTTTGTGGATATACATTTTTCAGCAACATTTTTTTGGCAAATGCAAAGTGTAGAGCCTGTTAAAGATAATGTAAAACTCAGGTGATGAGGAGCCTTTTCACCTTCAAGCTGATTTGGTGTCAAATAAATATTTCTCCTACTCAGCACAAGGTAGCTGTTGGAAACATCAGCACCTTGTCACAATGATAACAAAAGCCTGTAGCAGGCTGTCACAAACATCACACCTGAGATTTCATCTGTGTACAGAGGCATGCAGCTCAAGATGGGTTAGTAGGCATACCTTTTTGGTCATTTTGAAGTGGCGTTAAAAAATAGCTCTCTAGACTTTCTTTAGTTTTTTGGTCTGGTATGAGTTTTGAATGGGTGTTAAAAGGTAAAACAGGAAAAGATAGCTTTGCAATGTCTGTAAAGATCCACTCATGCTGAGTTTAGGATTTTTTTATGTCCCAGGAATAGGTTTGAGCCATGTAAGATTTAGTATTTGCAGATGCAGGTCTCAATACAATACCTGCGTCACCTTCTGCGTCAAATCTGAGGTCCTTGGCATACCTCAGATTTCTTGTATTATCAAGATTATTATTATCATGAGATGATGAGGACCAACTGTTTGTCAGACACTGACTGCCTGCTTGCATGCTATGCAAACATGGGTTCCACAAAATTGCTGGACACACAGCATCTCAGGTTTTTGATCAGCGTAGAATCTATCCAGTGCATTGTCAAGCTGAGCTGTTATATTTATCAAACACGTGAACTCCAAATATCCGCTGCTAAGCCAACCACAGTCAAATTAGATAACAAACCTCAAAGGTGATGGAAATTTTTTTTTTTTTTTATACATTTCAGGTAGTGTTACACTGGCCATGTCAAGAGGAGAGGACGTACTGTGGCTCGAGCAGCTGAAAAAGACAATGGAAAACTATAATTAACACATTTTAAATTACTATTATTATCAAGGTGAAGCAAATATGATGCTCCTCCACATCAAAAGGAGCCAGTTATGTTGTTCTGAGTGACTGATCAAAATGCAAGGTTCCCTCCTAACGCAGTTCACTACTTAAGATCACGCAGCCAATCAAACCACAATTACATAATAAAAATGTGTTAAAAAAAACTGTCACTGTCCAAGATAATCTAAACCAGACAGTCTAAATAATAACTTCTCAAAAAGATCTTTATTTTTTTTCTTTCACAAGATCACTTTTCTTCTTTAACTATGATCTGCAGGTCGCGCTACGAAAGAGGGTCTCTTATCTGCCTGCCCACTGTAACAGTATGTATCTACACTCATCTCATTTCCATGTACACCAGTATCCTTCAAATTCTCATTAAGACGCCTGACTATCCTCTAAATCCACCAGGGTTTGATCATTAGGACTTACAGGAGGAATCAATCCAACGAGTGAATTCACATCACATACACCTCTGGCTCTTTTGAAATGACCTTGACTGCTGCTGCCGCCACCAGCATCCCTGGGTTTTAGATGAGAGGCTAAGTATGATAGTAAGATGTGTGATGTGCAGATGAAGCCTGCCATTGCGCACAAGTGTGTTAGAGGGGGTATAAATTCAGGCAGGCTAATGAATCTGCCATGCTCACTAATTTAAAGTTCAGCCCCTATGTAAAGGAAATGAGAGCCTCTGCACTCGCAGTGTGCACCGCAGGCCCATCTCGCTGATTTTTCAGAGGTTAGACATCTGCAGTGTGCTGGGGCAGACGCAAGGGCGGTGAGCAGAGTCCCAAAGCTGTTTGTTAACCCTGTAGTTCACTATATTTGGATCCTGGTGGTGATTACCTCATCAGTGTCACACCACCTGATCTCTGGAGTCAGCTCCCAGATTGCAAGGGCCGCATCTCTCGCCATATGGAGTTACAAAGACATGCAACCTTTGCACGTGTGCAATGCACACACTGAGATACCGCAGGCCTGTGCTGCTACCAACCCGAAAGCTCAGTTAGCATCTGTGCCTACCTAAGCTAAATCTCGTCGTACCCAGCAGATCCGGTGGACAGCAACAGGTGCCGCCAGTGTGCAAACCAGCTATTTTTATAGGGGAAAGATGTGGAAGCCAGCAGTTCTCACGATGCAGGTGGTTTGGAGGTTGAGATGAAGATGCTTCGGCCTGGAGCAAATGCTGCCGTTACACAACCGAAGACTGATACCCGCAACAAGGGCCGACGCATAAGAAGAGAGGGGAATAAATGCCCCTTTCTGCACTATGTGCAGAGGGAAGGGATCATCCTCTCTTCTGTATGTGGACTGAAGGATTTAAGGAGCGAAAGGCTGTTCAGGACGACACTTCTATCACTCAGCATATCGCATTATTGCATGTGGGCAACACATCTAAATGCAGAAAAAAACACCTGGAGCTGCCTCATATTTTGGAGCTCTGGAATTTTAGCCAAACAATTTTAAGTTTAACACCTTGCAAAAGCATTTAAACCCCTCGAGTTATTTTCATTTCACATTACATCCTCAGGTTTTGGTGGATTTGATTAGGATTTTTCTTTAATAGACCGACCCAAATTAGTGCATACACTGCAAAAGTGGAACTAAAAATAAGTAAAATCTTCTTAAAATGTGAGTATTTTTCCTTTATTTGAGCAGGTAAATAAGATAATCTGCCAATAGAATAAGATTTTTGCACTTAAAATAGGAATAACTCATCTCCATCATCTTATTTCAAGTGCAGGATGTCTAATTATCTTATTTTAGGGGGTCAGAATACTCATTCCATTGGCAGATAATCTTATTTACTGGCTCAAATCTAGGACAAAAACACTCATTTTAAGAACATTTTACTTATTTTTAGATCAGGTTTTGCAGTGTAATTACATAAGTAAATAAATGACTAAAAGAAAACTACAGCGTCTTTTTTTTAACGATTTACAGGTCAGTGTTAAGAGTAGTTATCTTGCAATCACAAAGCTTTAGGTTAAATTACAGTGTCTTCCTGTCAAATGTTGATGTGCTCCTGGGCAAGCCACTTTACCCCAAGTTGCCTACCAAACTTTGCATTGGTAAATCAATGTGTGTGTGTGTGTTGAATGTGGCTCTAGTGTAAATAGCTTTGAGCGGCCAGTAGGACCAGAAAAATACTGTAGTTTAGACCATTTGCATAAGTGGTCTCAAACTCCAGTCCTCGACGGTCGGTGCTGTCCAACTTTTAGATGCTTCTCTGCTTCAACACACCTGACTCCTATATGAGCTCATTGGCAGAGCTCTGCAGGGCTTGACTGCATCCTAGTGAGGTAGTTCAGCCATTTGATTTAGGTGTGTAGGGCAAGGGGCACATCCGAAATGCCTCTCGAGGATTTTGAGTTTGAGACTCCTGATTTACATTATTCAAAAAAATATTAAGTAGCCACCTACTTAGTAAATAAAGTCCACCTGTGTATAATTTAATCTCAGGATAAACACTTCTGTTGTGTGTTTGCCTTGGAGGTTTGGAAGAGAAAATTAATAAGCAAATGGATTCATGAAAATCAAGGAATACGTTAGATTAGGTCAGACATAATCCTGAGCAGTTCAAAGCTGGTTTAGGTTACATAGCAACATCTCCTGCTCTAAACATCTCAGTGTGGCTCGACTACAAACGCTGCAGGACATGGATGTCCACCGTACACTGACAGGTAGGGAGAGGAGAGCATTAAGCAAGGCAAGATGCATGTAACGCTGGAGGAGCTGAGAGATCCACAACTCACATCGTAGAACATTGGTAACACTTGTGTACCTTATTATGAAGTGTTGGCGGAACATTTATGAGTTGTGAGCTCTATAAAACAGGACTTTATGAAATAGTGGTAAGAAGAGAGTCTTAGTTACAAGAAAGCCATCACAAGTCCTTTTTTCAGATTTCCACAAGTCAAATAGGGGGACCCGGCAAACGTGCAGACGAAAGTGCTGATGTCAGATGAGACAAAAGCTGGGCTTTTGGGCTTACATGTAAAAATATTACATGTAAGCCCAAAAACTAAAGAGGTACCTTGCCTTCAAAACCCCACCATAAAACATGATTGTTGCTGGATTTATCTGTGGGGATGCTTTTCTTCAGCTGGGACAGGGGCTCTGATCAGGGTTTAAGATGGATAAAGTTCAAAACACGGCAGTCTTTGATGAAAACCTGTTAATATTCCACAAAGGACTTGAGACTCAGAGGAATGCGTTCCTTCCAGCAGGAGAGCATACGGCCAGAACTACAACAATATGGTTTAGATAAAATATTAGTCATGTGGTACACAACCTACACAAAGTACAAACTCAAAATTCAATAAGGAAAATGTTGGAACTCTTGAAAGTTGCTGTTCATAGACAATTTCCATCCAATCTGGCTGAGCTTGAGCTATTTTGCAAAGAAGAATGGGCAACAATTTAAATCTATAAATGTTCAAAGTTGTTAGGAATATACGTACTCATTCAAATGCAATTAAAGGAAGCTCTGCAAAGAATTGACTCATAGGGCTGAATATGTATACATAATTATGCATAAATGTATATCACACATTCAGATTTAAAATTTTACAAATATTTGTAAAATATTTGTAAAATTTATTTATATAGCGCCAATTCACAACACATGTCATCTCAAAATACTTTACAAAGTCAAATTCAATCAAATTATACAGATTGGTCAAAAGGTTTCCTATCTGAGGAAACCCAGCAGATTCCATTGAGTCTTGAGAAGCAGCATTCACTTCTCATGAAAGACCATAGAGCCACAGGGAGGGTCGTCTGCATTGTGGATGGCTTTGCAGCAATCCCTCATACTGAGCATGCATGAAGCGACAGTGGAAAGGAAAACTCCACTTTAACAGGGAGGAAAACCTCCAGCAGAACCAGGCTCAGTGTGAACAGTCATATGCCTCGACCGACTGAAGGTTAGAGAAGAAGCACCAAAGCACACCATCATTTTCCTGTTATGTCCCAATCGTTTGGTTTTTGGTGGTGTGTTGCATAAAGGCCAAACAAAAACATTGAAGTTTGTGCATGCCAGGTGACAAAACGCGAAGAGGTCCAGGATGCATTAGGACTTTTGTATCATCTGTACTCAACCACGCATGCATTGTTCCTTGACTTTGTGTAACATGTGACACCAGGTTATCCTTTAGAGTAAAGGATCCGTAGGGTTCTCAGACACACAAATATCCACGCTGCAGCAAGATGTCAGGATAGTTCTAACTGCGCTCATTAGCTGCAGAAGGCGGCACAGGTTAATTAAAATAATTCCCGGTTATCGCGCATGCTTCGGTCAGCCAAACGATACCGGGGGACGGCTATGCAGCACAGGCTGCTCTCATGCGGTGAACAGCACTACTCGACCCACAGCTAGTACCTAATTAGTGCTGGAGGAGGAATATTTTACAGCGAATTAACATGCCGCACTTCGGCCCAAGCTCTAATTGACAAGCCTCATCTGAGAGCTCATCGAGCGGTGCAGTTATGTACCGGCTCAACTTGGGCGCAAGAGGAAAACACGCATAGAATGTTTAACCATTTCATAATTAGCCAGAATCAAAAAGCTGCTTGTTTGGTGGCAGAGTTAAGCAGGGTTTTTCTTTTTTTTTTATGGGTGTTGCGTACTGCCTCAAAGGGATGGCCTGCTTACGTTCTCGAATGACCCACACTGCATCTTTAAAGCGGATCGGGATGTTACACAAATTACAGGGCAGCCGTGGTAAATATCCTATATTAGATGTTCAGATCAAAACTCAAAAGATTCTCCATGAAAAGTGGATAAGTCAAAATTCTCTGCAATAGGAAATGATCCGACAAGCAGTCCTCTCATCAAGCCACTCTGATGAATCACATTAAAATCCAAACAACCTTCATAATACATATTCAAAACCCTGGAGTCAACAGCAGCACACGGCACTATTTTAAAAGAAAATTCTGACTAAGCTAATAATTTGCTGAAGTTTTTTTTTTGAAGGGCGGTGGGATATCCTCGGGCTTTAACAGGACGGTAGGATCAAACCTTATGTTCAGGGTCAGGCCTTTCCTAAACCGTGTTTCATATTCCCACATGTAAGGCATCAAAGATGTGGTTTTTGAAAGACTTTAGACTACCTTAGAATATATTGGCAAGAAAAAGAAATCAGTTACAGAAAAGTAAGAGTAATAAATATCAAAAACACAGCGATGAAAGTTTAAATCTGTCTGAATTTTGGAAGCAGGGGCTGCTATTTGTAGCTGGACCTGTTTAAGTATTCTCATGGGGATAAAATGTGGCTCAAAATAAGTTTATTTGTCTTCATTAAGCATGGAGTCATTGTTTGAGCCTTGGCGTGGTTTTAATTTAGCCGGGCAGTCATGCTTTGATGTCAGAGGTGAAAAATGTGATGTTGAGTTGTTCCAGTGAATGTCAAATACGAAATAAAAGAAAATGTCCATTTTCCTAGTGAGTTCAAGATGCCTCTTCATGCTTTTCAGGGCTCTAAAGGGTTGTAGCCCACCCTATTTCCCAGTTCTGTTTTTGTCCTAAAAATAACTGCTTTTGTGAGATTCAATTTTTACTTAAAAATCAACTGTTGCTTAAAAAAACTTTTTTTTTCTTCCTTTGTTTTTGGTTTGGAATGATTTTGACGTTGCAACAGTTGAAGGAATTATTCTTAAAAGAAATTTGGGCGTAAAGATCTCATTTACCAATTATTTCGTCTAATTCCTTCATAGCAAAACAACAAATGAAATGTAGAATTAAAGTCCCTAAATTAATATGAGTGTAAAATGTTTGAGTCCAGGTGTCATTGTCTATCTACAGTAATGTGCCTATTATGCTTATTTCAGTCTAAGATGATACTGATGCCAAACAAAAACATGGAACATTCCCTTTTTTAGTATTTTTGCAGTAATAACATACATGTTTCACTGTGCGTTGTATTTTAAAGAATTTCTGTGTATTGTAGAATGAGCCATTTCGGATCTGACCCATCTCAGAATTGTGGATATTAAACTCAAAATGTAAAGGAATTTATGAGTCATTTATCTTAGCCCCCAAAGGGACTAAGATTTAAATAAAATATAACTAAGATGGCCATGCAAGCAAGCAACATACAGCTCACTAGGGGAAAAGCTGACATAGATGTTTTTTGGGGTGTTTTTACTGCTCATGCTGCCCCCTAATGAAATTGTGCCCTGAACGGAGAGCCATATCCCCTGTATTAAAAAAGCATCGCTGCTGGTAATCAACCAATGATATGTGTGTGTAAACTTCTGACCAGCATAGTTTAACAAAAGTTATTCAGCTGAATGCATTGTGGAGTAATTGTTAGCTAATTTACTTTTGTCTTGTGTATACACTAAATGTATTATTTAGAGCATCCCCATAAAGCTGTAAAGTGATTTAAAGAATTTTGAAAAATCTGTGGGATGTAAAAGGCATATTTGAAAAGACAAATCTCTAAATCCAAGCAAGATATTGTGAAACCTCTTGAACTTTAACATGGCATACAAAAGACTCCAACTTAAAGCAAAACTGACCTTCTGGTCCTTCTGGGAAAGCACTGTGCAGAGTCATGACCATAAACATTTGGTCATAGGAGATATAGGAGAGATAATATCAACAGGTCACAGGTTTTACATTTACTTACTCTGAGGGTGAAGCAACTTTCATTACTCTGTGATTAAGGACTTCAATAACAACACATTCCCACCGTCATCTCCAGCGTCTGAGAAACATTAAGGTGTGTTACTCTTCTGTTATAGGTTCAGAAACTAAAAACCTTCGTCTAACGCAATAATAATACCTAATTATTCTGAATACATCGGTTATTTCACTGGAAACTCTTCCTCTTTCCTTTGCTTTGTCTGGACGCAGCAAAGCAACACATCGGAGCACCGTTTCAAAGCGGAGACTTTTCTTAAAATGATTTTTCATCCGTCTATTTGTACGGTGGTGTTTGTTCTCTGCACACTAATCCAGCAGACAAGAGGTTTAAAGCCCAGGCTGTGTGTATCAGAGACCCGGGGATCTTTTGATCAGATCTGCGGTGCCGGGCGGAGACGAGCCCCTCTGCGGCCCCACAGAGACTTGTTTGCAGCTGTACAAACGGTCCGCCTGTGTGGATGCTCTCCCACTGGGGTTCACACCGTGCGTTTGCGTGCGCTCACACACCTGAGCATTAACGCGTCTGCTAAAGAAAAAGTGTCTTTAGCTGTGACTTTCCCAGTAAAGAGAGTCCGGTTTCTTGTTTTAGGGATCTCCTACATTCCCTCAGTTTGTGCTGGTGAAGCCAAGGATGCCAAAACCTTCAGCTCACTCCTCTGGGGGGGGGGAGACTACTGTGTGGATTCTGGGGGTGTTTTTGGATCATTACCCTATTGTAGAAGCTGTCCTCTTTTTCTGTTTAACATTTTAAAGATGTGTGTGCCTCCAGAATGTGCTCATATAAAACAATTTCTTTCTCTCTCTGACACAGGCAGCATGTTTCTATTTTAACTTAATCACTGCACACGGTACCAAATCTCAACAAGCTTGAGCCTTGATTTAGTTTCTTGGAGAGGATGGAGGTCTTCTTTGAGTTGGTATTACTCAATAGGATAGCTGTTATATTAAAACGTCTGCCTAAAGGTGTTTAGTATTTGGGTTTAATCTGTAAAATATGAACTTCTGGTCTGAATTTAGAACATTTGAAAAAATATCAGTGTGCTATGTTTTTGTATCCTGATCCCATCTCGTCCCCTCTTAAAGGAAGAAATGTCAAAATTAAAGCACAGCTTGGACTCACAAGCATTAAAAATAAGAGCTTTTGCCACAACACAGTGCTGAGAACTTGCAGAGGGGGACTGATTGCATCTTGTGTTTGATAGTCTAAAGTTATTGTACAAACGCAATAGAAAAAATCTTTAATATACTGAAATTAGGATAAAACCTGCACCAAAAGACAACAGTGACAAATATATGCAATATTATAATATATCATATTATGTCATGTATGTTGGGATTCCTAAAAATAAAATTTAACATAAGTCTGAGCGTAAGGAAATGACATAGATCTTCAGAAATATCTTGTGTTGTCACCATTTACTGAGTACGTATGTTACTTATGATGTAGCTCCATTTTGTACATTGTGTGTTTATGGGGATGAAGGGTGCATTGCCAAAGCCTCTCAGGCTGTGAGATAAATGCTTTACATGGGATCTATGCATTCAACTAAGTGGTCAGATTATTGTAAATAATTGTCTGAATTACCCAGAAAAGATCTGCATATTTTGCAGCAATGGAACATTTGTGTGGGATATATTGGACGTCTAAGTACTTTAGTGATGCTCATGGTACAGATTTCTTTAACATGTCCAAAAAAATAAAAATAAATCAGGAGCTGTCTGGCCTTTTGTACAGTATGCTGCATTATCAGATGGACAGAAAGACAATCCTGGAGCATAATTTACTTAAAGCTGCAATAGTAATGACAAGGGTTTCTTGAAGTTTTTTTTTTGTTTGTTTTGTTTTCTTTTTTATAAAAATTAGTTTTTATACTTTTTTTCCATTTGCCACTGTTACAGATTTAAGATTTCAGTCCATTTTTGAATGGCATCTTTTTTTAAAGGTTGCCAAGTCTTTCAGAACCCGTTTCAGCCATCAAAGGTATGTGATTCAAGTCCTTGTCCCACTAAAAGATACAACCCTGTTTTCAGAAACTGGATAATACACTTAACCTGAAGGTTTGAAGGTTATACTTTTAAGCCTTCTTTCAAAACATTTGATTCTTTGCAAATAAGAACCAGTTTCAATAGACAACCATGTTTCAACATAGGTATAGGGAACTATTTTCCTTTTCAGTTTTCAACATCTCTGTCCATAAACATCCCAAAATGACTGTGACCCATCAACTAAATGTTTCACAAAAAGCACTTAAATTTTGCTTTAAAAAAAAAATAAAACTACAAAAAATAACTGGTATCTCTCGTGCGTTAATACTGAAGGATGTCTAGATAATTTAGTTAGTAAGGCTATGCTACTACCTGAAACGAACACATCCATCATGATCAAAGGTTGAATTTAGGATTCAAAAAGCATGAACACAGTGTGAGGCAAAGAGTAAGGTTAGAAAAGAGGTTTATTGAAAAGTTTGAATACTTTTTTATGTCTCAGAGAGATCTGGGATCTGTTCTGAAGAAGAGGAGAGAGGAAGCAGTGGATGATTCATCAGAGTTCAAATATATAATTCTTCCCTGCTGCAGAGCTGTTACTCCTGCGCTGGCTTAACCCGTCCGCTGGCAAGTTTGTGATGATGAGTGAAAGATCTGGCTCCTCTTTATGGTCAGCTGGTCCGTGGCGTTGTTCCTAAGGAGCAGACAGGAACAGGAGTGATGGTGGGTTGGACGTATGAGTTAGACCAGCAACAAGCTCCTGTGGGGAGAGGTGCGTGTCCCAAGTGAGCATTAAAGTTGTGGTGCGAACCAGAAGGTGGCCGGGGGAACAGTAGGACAACCTGGTGGAAGCTTGAGGAGAGTTTGAGCAACTTCAGGGCACAAGGAGAAAAAAAAGAAGCAACAATCAATCACTAAAGGACATGGAGAAAAATACCTCTAGATTTCCACAACCAAGACAAACAATCTGGTCATGCATGAGGGCTCCGCTCTTTAGGGTGTGTGTTGTCCGCCAGCGTTTATCGGGTCTTTCTACAACATCCTGCCATGTACCAAATGTTGTCGAGACCGCACCTCACATCGAATTATCATGTTATGTTTAAATGCAAATTAACTGGAATATCACGGCAAAACACCTTTTCGGTAAGTTAACAAAAAAATTGAAACTCATATAATAATAATAATAATAATAATAATAATAATAATAATAATAATAATAATAATAATAATAATAATAATAATAATAATGCATTTTATTTATAGTCGTCTTTCTCAACACTCAAGGTCACCTTACAGAATCAACGATGAAACACTCAATCCAATAAATATTGAATCAACAAAGAGCAGGAATAAAATTAAAAAAAGAACAGGAGAAAGGATGGGATCCTTGCAATCAAATTAAATTTAAAAACTATAAAGAGTAAAAGATAAGTTTTTAAGTGAGTTTTAAAAGTAGTTATGGTCGTGGAGTGTTGACTGTAGTGGGGCAGAGAGTACCAAAGATATGAGGCTGAATGACTGAAAGCTCTTGCGTGTGGAAGGATGCATGTGGAAGGATGATAATTCAGTAACAATATAAATCGATCGATGGATGATATCGATGATAGAAAAAAAAGTTTAATAAAATAACAGTTTTTCTTCCTTATGCATTCTAGCCATGTAGGTTAATACTACAGTCGTTACATCCTCCCAACCAATCACAACGCAGACCCAGGAACCAAGCTCCGCCCCCTTCAAAGAGTTCAGAGAGCACCCGTTCTCTTTTTTCTTCTCTTAAAAACTTGCAGTTTTGGTAAAAAGTTGTTTGAATAAAGGGTTTAGTTTGAATTCAGCGTTTGTGTGTTCTGCATCTAGAAACAGGTCGCTAAGTCACAGCATAAAACGACTAGGGCTGCACTTAGAATACATGTTTTGATAATTATCTATATCGATCAATATGATTTCTATTTTATCGATACACTTTTTTTATATTGTCCAGCCCATAATCCACTGCATCTCTCTAATAAAGAAGCTTGCTGTTCAGAGTGCTACACCCAGGCATATTAATGGAAAGCTGAACGGAAGAAAGAAGTTTGGCAGACTTTGAAGGAATCGCCCCTCAGACTTTTGGGGAGTTTCACGCGGCTTGGACTGCAGCTGGAGTCACACGCACACAGACGTCTCCAGGTCTCCAGATGGACGAAAACGATTGTATTTCTTTTGTTAAACCTTTCCTGAAATAGAGACATCAGAAGCGGCCCAAATGGGCTACTTATCGAAGGTCTTGCAACGCTTGGTCATCGAAAATAGAAACGTGGCACCAGCCCAGATTGCTAAAAGTATCATTTTCTAGTTTAATTACTGTAATGTCACTGTGTTTTATTGGCCAATAAACTTGCCTGACCTAAACCCCACAGAGAATCTGGGGATATTACTCTGTGTGTAATGAAAAGATGATATTATAATTTATTGAGATTGATTTATACATCTCCCAGGAAAAAAAGTGACATTTACAGGCTTGGTTTCCCATTTTTACGTCAGTTCAAGGAGACACGGAGTACATAGTATGGTTAAAAAGGGGGAAAATAAAGAATCACCACGGTCTCTTTGTGGGGTTGACATCCACAGCTGCACACGTGCTCACACAAGCGCAGAGCCCACTCGCTGACACATGAAAGCAGACACAGAAACAAGCAGATCTCCGTGGGCCTCGGAGAGCTCTAATGGCATTGCGGAGTGCGTTCAGAGAGAGTGAGGGTGAAGAGCAGGGCAAGGTGAAGGCGAACGGATCCACTCCCTGGGAACAAAAAAAAAAAAAAAAAAAACCCACACACAAGAACATCTGTGTGCTCGCAGCTCAGACACGGGCTCGGCGAAGAGTACAAAAAGCGCAACGGCTACCAAACATGCCACAACAGGCAGAACTCGGCACACGACTGACTCTCCTGCACGAACGCGGCACAAACACACGCACACTGCATTGCTACAGTGAAGCAGCCCCTGTCCTGATGAAGCTGCTGTTTCTAAAAGGAGCAGAACATGAATTATGCAGGTTCGTCTTCACATAGGGTTTTTTTTTCTTCTTCTTCTTCTTCTCCTTCTCTGCCGCATTCCTCTCAGCCAGCTGTTTTTTCTGTTTCTTCCCTAACTTTCCTCCACTCTTTCGGTCTTTTAAACTTGTGTTCCCGTTCCAAACACCTCTACGTGTTTCACTGCAACCCGTGCCTTCCAAAAAATCTGCAAATCCCCCCCTCGTTTTGCCTGCTTGCTGCCCCCAAGGCTCCCCACACATCTCCTTCTCTGCTCTCAGCTGCACCCACTAACCCTTTTCCATCTCTTTATTTTTGTCTTGATGTCACACACATACACCCACACACCCTGCATCTTCTCCCCTACCCCCCCACCCCCAACTACCCACCTACCCCCCATGATTTTTTGCTGTATTTCTGCTCACTTATCCCAGTGGATGGAGTGCTAAGCAGAGGAAAAGAAGGAGGCCAGTGCTGCTCCAGTGGTATTGGATTCTCATAAGTGTGTGAAATCAGAGAAGCGGAAGTCTTCTGCTGTGTCTCCGGCACCCTTTGCTCAAGTTTCCGCTTTAAAGAGGACTGTAACAGACATTCAGGGTGGTTCAGCGCCGTCACATTTTGCAGTGTTTGTGCAGAAGAAGAGAGCAGGCTGGTACAAGTACGCTGTCAAAGAAGGTTAAAGACGTCCCACAGTTTTAGCTGCGAGTACTACATGCCCTTGCGTGCTAATACCTCAGGAATCATAGCTCCTTGTAAATCTGCTCTCACGGCACCGAAAAAAAAAAACTCTAAGGTACATTGTCAACTTAAAGCATAAACATTTAAAGAGTCAAGAACTTTTTGCGAAGAGCAAAGTCTGTCAAAACCAATTTAGCAGGATGCTGAGTGGATTCTACAGGATATGTAGCTGCAGGGAGTTCAGGGGGCCTAGTTTCCACTTTGCCTTTATCATTTATACTTGGACATATTTTATAATTCAAGTTCAATGAACATGAATTTAGTCTTTGCGTGATTTCTAGAAGTGTTCCAGTTTATTGAAAAGGTTCTTGTTTTTTTTTTGTATCCGTCAGTGTACTTCCTTTAAAGAAACTGTGTTAAATATATTTTTAAAATAATCAACCAAGCAGTCATCTGCAGATCATGACTTTCATCCACCTTGCACAAAAAAAATGTACTCTTAAAATGGCTACACAGAAGAAGTATTGCTTTACGATTGAAACAGTCATGTAATTACGATGGACCAAAGGGGGGAAAAAAATGCTAAGTTTGCAGCAAGTTATAGGTTGGAACAACAAATTTAGCTGATTTAACAAATCCACAGTTGTGCAGCTTTCATCTTAGTAGAAGTAGAAGACAGATTTTCCGTGAAGAAAAAAAAAAGAGAGAACATTGCACTCTTCGTTAAAGGAAATTCTGATGCATATATATACAGCAGCCGTTGGGTGAGGGATGGAGTATATCTTTTTTTTCACTGCACCGCTGTGCAGAACCTTTACAATTTTGGTTTTGCAAATTTGATTCAGACAAACTGTTTCCTAAACAGAAGTCATCATGAATAACATTTTGGTTGCCCAAATAATGAATAACATCAACCTTTCATGTTTTTTTTTTCTTTTTTGTTGTGACCTTGCTCTCTGGTGTAACACACATCAGTAAAAAACAATTCACGTCCACTGCAAAAGGCCCGGAGGTAGAAGTTTCGGAAAGATGAAAGCAGCTGCTGGCGTACAGAGACACAACAAGGTCAACCCCCTTCCCAGCGCCGTGGTGGAAAGTCACCAGTGGGCCACTCACCAGGGCCATTTTCATCTCACTCTTAAAGCAGCTGCCGTGTCCTTGTGGGATCGATCTGCTATGCCACTGTCGGGTCGGTTCTGCCGTGCCCCTGTCAGCAATGAATCCAGGCGTTCCTAACCGGAGCACGTCACAAGGCACCCAGTCTCCCTTCAGGGCCCGGCTCCCACCACCTTCAGAGAAAATGTGGTCTGACTTGTGGCCAACTCTGCAACGGCAGCAGGACATACAGGATCACGGTGACCTCCTTGGGTTTGACGGTTTACGGATAAAATATGATGGTTATGACCCTGTTTGAACGTGCGAGAGGCCCTCACATTGGAGGCCATCTTTTACCAAAACAGCTTTGATTCAATTATTCCTGTAGATACTTTCATCAGGCTTATGTGGGAAAATTCCCAAACTCCCGTTTTTGTAAAGCTGCCGTTACCGGTTTTAGTCAATTTCTTAGAGCAAAATGACAAATATTTTTCTTTATATTCTACATGTTCATAACAAGTTATATTGGGTAGGTGATGTTGCAGTGTGAGGGAGAGAGCAGTCATGGAGGAGTTGATAAGGTCAACTGGCTTGAGTATCTTATAGCAGACGTTAGCATGGCTAGCATTGCTTAGACGTCCTTTAAGGTAGAGTGGACGATTTTTTTTTTGTAAACGTAGGTAAGAAACGCCCATGTCGCTTGTTGAAAAACCGTGCATGTGCAACACTACCGACCTGATTTTCCGCTCCTCAGGGGGATCGTGTCAAAGAATCTCCCAAAATACTTCCTGGTCTTCTTTCTTTCTTCCAAGGCATTCCTCTTCTTCTTATAAAAGTGTAAGTATATGGTGAGAGCAGTGGAGTTACAATGAATGGCTAAAACCGAAGTTCACTGGATACATAAACATTAGAAGTGCGCATGTGTAGCATAAGGAATCGAGCAAGGAACGCGCACGCACACTGGCGTTATGTGAGCACGTCACAATGATCGGCATGTGGGACCACCAATACATAAGATGATCCCCACCGGGCCTCGAAGCTGAAAGAAGATCACCCACTGTACCTTTAACTTAACTGTGGAATTTGTTATGATCCTTGGGTGTTTTGGAGTTCTGTTGTGTTTGTGTTTCATAACCTCCCTTCTGCTTTATTCTGTTTTTTAGGAATCTTGGTTTTACTTTTGATAGCCGTTTAAAGCTAGATAAACAAGTCAGCTCTGTTGTTAGATCAAGGTTTTAATCACCTGTGGATTTTAGCAAAAATTTAATCTTATTTTTGTTTTAGGGACTTTGAAGGACTTATCCATGCTTTTATTACATCCCGGTTGGATTATTGCTCTTCATTATATAGAGGCATGGATAAATCAGAAATGCAGCAACTTCAATTGATCCAGAACGCAGCGGCTCGGCTTCTTACAGGAACCAGGAAGCGTGACCATATAAGGCCTATACTGGCCTCTTTACATTGGCTGCCCGTCTTTTACCGAATAGATTTTAAGATTCTTTTATTAACCTATAAGGTCTTAAATGGATTAGCTCCCCCTTATCTTAGAGACCTTTTAAAATTCTAGTCTGTGTTGAGAAGTCTATGTTTAAACAATCAACTATTACTGACAGTTCTTCGGACTCGACTTAAGAGGAAAGGAGATCGGGCTTTCTCTGTTGTTGCTCCAATTCTGTGGAACAATTTACCTCTTCAAATGACATCTGCTCACAGCCTGGATCATTTTAAATCGTTTCTTAAAACTTATTTTTATTCTTTGGCTTTTATTTGAAGCAGTGTTTCCCATTCTGTTTTGCTGATTGTTGTTGTTGTCTTTCTTGTAAAGCACTTTTTGCAGTTTTATACCTGTTTTTAAAGTGCTATATAAATAAATTTGACATTGACATTATTACGTTCTATAGGTCCTGTCATTTGTTCCTTCTTTAGGGTCCAGTTTGAGGGTTTATTCTTGTGTTCTTTGTCTTTTTTGTACATTTTGTGTTATTTCGGTTACCCCTCTGTCAGCCTTTTTTCCCTTGGTTAGATAGCTTCTTTGTATCTTCCACACGAGAGGACGCAGCACCACTGAAAATGCCCTGCGGTGGTGGAGGAGACTCGTAACGCCGGGGACCACCTCACCTGCCCGGTGCATGTTCTTCTCCGCCTGCCGATGAATGTATTCAAACAAGGTGATAACTTCCACACCTGTTACCTGGTCCATTTGCTGGTCACGTCGTTCATTCATGGTTTGTGGTAAAAGACCAAAGAGGCAGCAAGACATCAGCATACGCATACTGGAGAAAATAATATTTGATGGAACTGAGTTAAAGACAGCATGACCCTGGAACATAACATTAACACAAGCACCCGAGGATCATGACAGATACATCATGCAGAGTGGGCTTGTTTGAAAGGAAGAGTCCAAAGACGCTACTGACAGCACAGGCAATATTTGCCTTAGCATGAACGCAACACTGGACGCCGCCTTCTATGTCGTGTCATCCATTTGAGAGAGCGAGGCACATGCAGGTTGTGGAGAGAGGCGAAGCTGTGACGTCATCATTTCTGAAAAGATGCGGCTCACATCTACACGCTGAAACACCAAACTGACATTGGACAATGTCAGATTGTACGATGCAGCTTCTGTGGCACTTGAATTACTCAGCCATTTTATTTTCTTTGATGAAGATCCACCATGATCATCACAGACACCACAGTTATGCCAGTCATTTTCAAAACTTTGACCCGTTTTGAAAAATTATAATTAACGCTCTCCTAATTTTTGTATTGACACACAGCCTCATTGACAGAAATACCTTCGCCTGATACACCTAATCTGGTTTTCTTGCAGACGGAGCTTTATTTCATCCCTTTTCATGTTTGTTTGTCTCCTCAAGAAGCTAGTTATTTTGTCTTCCTGAAACTCCCTGCACTTCGTCTGCCCCAGCTGCTTCTCACGATCTCCTTATTAACTTACCTGCATTCAGTGTCATTATTCACTTGTCCCTCAATATAGATGCTCAATGGTTCTCATTGCTGGATCCTTCTATTACCATGCCTGTTTCTTCTCTGTTCGACATCCATGTTCTCCACTGCCTTTTGTTCTTTTGCCTGTGCTCCATGTCCTGTGCATGTGTGTATTTTATTTTAATTAAATCCTTATATCCATTATGCTCCGGATTTCCTGTCTGCAACTCCGTCCTGCAAACAACCCACACATCATCAGAGGATTTCTCCAAAAAGCCTGCTAATGTTATCAAACTGTCATTCAACATGCTGTAAGGTGTAAAACTCAAATAGAAAATAAAAAAAAATATTTCTGTACTCCTTTCAGCCTTTCTGTTAACTGGTAACTCTCACAGTCTCCTTCTCTCTCTCAGCCTGAATGAACAGCAGACGTGTCTCCACAAGCTGTCTTATTGTTACTTATTTTTAAAACCCCTGTAGTGGTTAGAAAATAAAAAATAACTTCTGCTTCCAAGATTGCGAAACATTGGGATATTTTTATTTTCTCTTGACTAGTTAGCAGTAGGATTAAACAAGCAAAAGGAATCTGCCAGTTCTGATTATATTTCCAAACAATGTTTGGACTTTTGTCGGACCTGTACCTTTTGCAACACAGAGCTGTTTTAATGACGAGTCACAGAAGAATTTAACAGAGATTGACAGGACTGCCTGGTTGTTGTGCCGTCTCCTTGAGGTAAGGAGCGGGGAGGGTTGGATGAAAGACTAAAAAGCTGATGGAGACAATCTCTGAAGTGGTAACCTCACAGCACCCCAGTTGCCTCCACTAGGATTTAGACATTCTGCTTTCTGCTCTGTTCCAGGTTCCACTGATGCTCTGTTGCCCTAACAAAGCTCAGCCGCATAGCATCCGTAATTCATCCAGTAGAGTTAAGATTTTCTACATAGGTTGGAGAAGGAGTACTGGTGCACACATCTTGTATTTAATCCCCTCCGCATTTCACCTTGTCCTGTTTTCTTTTTTTTTTTTTTACCTTCCCCTACTCTTTCCCCTCTCCCTAACCCACGGATGATTCTCCCATAGCTATCTCGGGACCTGTTGCATAATGGACTGTAATTTATTTTTTTTATATTTTTTTTTTTTAGTTCTCGTTCAAACATCTTTTTGTGTTTAATCGTGAGAGATTGAAAGGATTAAGCCAGAGATTACATATGGCAGGATTACACCGACGATAGCAGGAGCCCCGTGGGATGAGTTGAGGGGGAAAGAGATGCCGCGTGAGAGGCGGATGAGGGAGGGAAGCGTTTGACTTTCTGTGGGAGTGTGAGGGTGCAGAAACTATGAGAAAGACGCAGAAGAGGAAGGGCGAGCAGAATCCAGATCACGGTACGGCTGTGAGGAATTAAAGTGTCGAAGGTGGGACCACAGCAAAACAATCCACATGAAAGACGAATCAGACTTAGAACACATAGATGATCTGAACTCTGATTGTACGGGTAAGGTTGTTGGCCTGCTGGATGATTAAACATCCGCCCCAGTCTTGTCTTTTGCACTGTCACAAGCTGTTTTCCATTATCACCCTGTACTTAGCTCCATGCATTGTCCTACCAACTCTGCCCAGCTGTCGTGTCCCTGCTGATGAAAAGCATCCCCACAGCACGATGCTGCCACCACCGACGTGTTTAGGGGTTTGTTCAGAGTGAGGTGAAGCGTGGTCTTCCAAAAAGAAAGGACTTGTGACTATTAGTTGTGAGTAGTGGTTGTCCTCCCAACAGATTTTATCCACCGCAGTTTCTCCAGACTTATCATGGGCCTCTTGGCTTTATCCTGGGTTTAATGCTTCCGTAGCCTTGCCTTTCACTTTAGGCGGTCAGCAATTTTCTAATTGGTTTGCAGCTAAGCGATGCTCTTTTATAAATGCACATTGTGACTGCCTCTTTTTTTGCAGAGCCTGCATTCTTTGCTTTGTGCTTGGGGTTTGTCTTTGTAGGTCCTGATCAGCGGTGGCAATCAGCCTGACCGGGAACATCTGACCATTTCCTCCAAAGATCTTAAAGCTGACCGAAGACTATACTGAGACAACTGGAGACACGCCTCTTAACAGTAATTTAATTTAGTAAAAAACTATGTGGATTATGTTCTTTAAATCTATGTCTCAGTGGCTTTTTTTTTTTGTCGAGCCCAATGAGCTGGGCCATGACAACAAATAGAGTCCCAGAGAAATATACTCAGCTACACTTGTGGACTATGGCCTAAATGGCTCCGGATATTTTTGCAAAGTGCTGTATTTGCTGCAAGTGGCAACCCGTACATGCCTTGTAAGGGAAATGACACGCAAATTCAATGTTGACAAGGTTTATGCCCTACCTCTTATTTACGTTCGACAACGAGGGGAGTCTAGAGAGACATTCTTAGGGTATAAAGTCAGACAGTTATTAATAAACGAGATTGGTTAGAGTTAACTTTGTCAAGTTCAGCGACCTTATCTAATAAAGTGCTGTTATATCTACAGTAAAATATGTGCTATTTGCTGTTTATTCATATACCTTCACAACTAAGGCAAGAGATGCCGAATAAAAAAAATAAATGGAGCGTATAAAAAGTTTAGACCACCAGAATTATTTCTATTTGGTAAATAATAGAAAAGTGGATTGAGAGGTGTGCAATCAGTTTCAGTAAAACTGAAAATTCAACCTGGTAGCGCCGCAAAGTAAATTTCTTGCAATCCCTTTAACATTTCCTTCATCGTCATCATCATCATCCTGATCGTCTTTTTTTTTTGTTCTTTTTTTTTAACATTTCAGGCTGTTTTACCATTTACCTGATGTGTATTAGGAGGATATCACATATTAAGCACTCACTGTCATGGTAAATAAGCTTTGTGTCATTAAGTTATTCCTACAATCCAAAAGCTAGAAAAATGAATAAAACCACATTAATGAAGAAATGAACCTTTGAATGTCTTATCAGACTCAATGCCTGAATATGTTTCAGAGTTTACAGCCTCATATTCTGTGCAGCCATAAAGACTGCTTTCCTTCAAAAGTGGCATGAATTATCTGTGCGGAAGTTTGCAAATTGTTAGATACCAGATTTAATCATGATCTAATCAAAGCTATAGCACATGCAGAGACGATTACATGCACACAGACGCACACTCTTCCACCCATACAGGATGGTGTATTACAGCTGAACATCCCATATTGGGGGATTTATTCATCATATTATGTCATCTGTGCTCATACATGCTTCATTCATCGAGAACTGCCTGTTTATATGGAAGCCAGAGCAGATTTCCATGAGCCTGATTATTATGTGTCGGAACAGAACAACGGAGAACGTGAGAGGACAGAGGCAAATGGATAGACGCTACAGCGAGCCTTGAGCCTTCAGCATTACTCACATCCACCGTGTCATGCTACAGTTACCATAATAACAATGAGTAAGAAGCCATTCATAAAAGAGATGCTGCAAAGTGATGTGTTTCTTGTGTCATGCCACGAAAAAGCGTGTACGACAAAATGCGCACGCAGAAATCAAACCAGCAGCCATCAGATAGAAGCGACAGAAAACGACATCACCTCTCCAGCATCATCCCCCACCCCCTTCTCTGCTGTTTACTGTGACGGCTCTGTTTTGCATTGGCCACAATACCTTGATATCACCCATCGATTGTCAGCAGTTAGAAAGACGTGCACTGCGCCCTGATTTGCATACAATTAGGACTGACCTGCTGCCCCTGGGACTGGACTAAGTAAGGGATGGATGGAGGTCTTTTGAGGGAGGGAGAGAATGAGAGGGGTAGGAGCAGCCTGACACAGTGGCTTCTGTTTCTGCTGACATTTGCGGGACAGTGGTGGGGTCTCAAAGGGCACTGTGGGCCTAGGTGTGCCAAACCTGTATTGACATCTGGGAGAGGTGCCTCAGCCGTGCTGACAGACGCCACTGTGAGGGCTTAATGACAGCCCCAGTCAGGGAAAAAGATGTATACATATATGCTTGCTTATGCCCCTGTGAGGAACTTTTTTCACATTACTTTTTCCCTCCATGTGTAGAGCTTACTAAACACTTTCAGCTTATTGTGGTACTTCAACTAACAGTTTAGGTTGACACGAGATATTTATATATATATGGACAACTGGTACTATTTATGGGGGGTGGCTAGAACCCAACTTACTTAACTCGGGTCAAAATCACAGGCATGAGCAGTATGTAAAACTAAATAAAGAGTAAAAAGTATAAAAGAACTCAATACATTCATTGCATAAAATTTGGATACCATCAACAGCATCCCAATAGGCTTACTAATCTCACAGTCAAAGGAAGGGCAAAATTAGTAAAAGGGAGTCACTGCAATAAAAGACTTTAAAATAAAACAGTGGTCTTAGCAAGTAGCAGAGGTGGGGCAAAAAAAATAATAATAAAAAAATAATATATATATATAGATAGATAGATAGATAGATAGATAGATAGATAGATAGATAGATAGATAGATAGATAGATAGATAGATAGATAGATAGATAGAGATAGATAGATAGATAGAGATGTATACAGATATATATATATATATATATATATATATATATATATATAGATATATATATATATATATATATATATATATATATATATATATATATATATATATATATATATATATATATATATATATACACTAACCTCAGGAAACCTGGTATTTAAGTCATTTGTGGATGCTAGCATATTAAATTAATATTAGCATGACGCTCAAAGTTCAATGTCACACAGTAACTCATCTGACTCTGCTGATAAGAACTTTGCTAAATAGTTGAAAATGAATTCTTGATTAATACCCCCCAAAAAGCTTCATGCTAAAAATCTTTCTTTTTTTTTTTTCAAACCTGCAGGAAATGCGAAGTGAATCAACTGATGTTCATTAGCTTTTTACATGAATTTATATGAGCAGAGCCTTTTGAAATGCAAAAACATTCCTCTTAAGAGCAGCATTGCTCTGAATTAAAGAAATTCCTACCAGCCTCACGGAGACCTCACATGACTCCAGCTCAACGGAGTTGCATATGTTCTACACGTGACCTTTCTTTTATCAAGGTGTTATCTTTGTCATCTCACCCTTCTCTTCCTCTTCTTCTCTCCTTACACAGCTACAGGGTCGATCAACCTCTGTGCACTGCAGCACTGCAGCCTTAATCGGAAGGTGTGCGTGTTCATTATATTGAACCCAGATGTCCCATGGCGTCTCTTCTGATTCATTGACGCACTATTGACGAAAACAGCACGGCCAACGGTGACAAATTAAAATGTCAGCAATGGCAAAGGTGAGCCTCTCCTGTCCCCTCTGCGTCCTCAGGCTGGGGTGATGGGCCACCGGCAGAACGACTGGTGATAAAACGCTGACACCCTTCCCACACACACATATACACACATACCAACAAGGACGTCAGTGACGATGGGGCACTGGCTGCTGGAGGAAAGCAAGCCAAGTGAAAGGAAAAGATGCAGAATAATTGCCACAAAGTGGATTAAATATACATTTTAGGATAATGATTTTGGCTATGACAGAGTATCTAAAAGCAGCTCCTGGTTTCACTTATTACACCACGCATCGCTAATGAGCTATTTAGCCACAACTTTGTGACTCAATAAAACAAAATAACGCAGCGATTATGCAAGCGTGAGCATTTTCCCCGGGATTAGAAAAACGATCATGCTTGCGAGGCATTAAGCATGAGTAGGCCCTATGCACATTGATTTTTTTTTTTCCTGCAGAGCGTTTGGAGGAGTGAGATGAAATCAGGGCACAGTGACGGAGGACATGAGTGCTAGGCATGCTGTCAACATTTAAATATCAGGTCTGTTGGTTCACTCTCACCCATCTACCCACACACAGAACACACACACACACACACACACAGTGAGAGTATAGAATAATTTGAACAAAAATCACTGATGAAGCCTTGCAAGAACTTAAGCCTCCATGTCCAATCTGGCTGTCTCTTGACTATTTTGACACTTGTCCGCAAGTAATTGTGACTGCGTCTACGTGGAACGCGTGAGCACATTAATCTGTCAATGTCGTTTCCCCCCAAAATTCCAGCTGTTCTTTGGTTTTAATGGCGCTGCGTTGTTGATGCCCTCAGTGCTGACAGCCAAATGTCCAGAAAACCCAGGACAGCCGCTGCCTCGAGAGAATCCTCATCAACCAACGGGGGTCAAGGACTCCTACTGATTGACAGCTCTGTTTTAGTCAAATCTGCATTAAGTCATTGTGTTTACATGACGTGCGTCCAAACTTCCAGGGAGTAATAGGTGTAGGTGTCTAGTTTCCCAAGCCCGAAGACTGTTCTCCTATATTTAATGGATGGGGGATGGTGGGGGTGAGACTGTCCGTATCAGATTTGGTTTATTCATGCTCTCTGCTGCAATATTAAGCCTGATATCGAGCCATCCTTGGCTGACCTGAGCTTACTGGTGCCTCGGCAAAGTGATCAAATAAACACCTCGCCCCTGCAGCCATGATTCCACCTGATCAGTTTGTGATGTAATCTAATTTATGCATCGACGTGCAGATTACACAACAGCCATTTGCATAGCATCTGTGAGCGCGGTCTTGTCTATCCAGAAAAAAAAAAAAAAAAACGACTTAATATGCATCCATGTCATCCAACCTGTAACTTGTGAAATAAAGCTGACTGCAAAGACGGGTTTACAGAGACCGTTGTGCCATTAAAGGTATCCCTTTGAAAATAACACACAAGCTGCTGCTTCCCTTCCCCTCTTAGTCTCCATTAGACGACCACATCAATTGTTCTGTCCTCTACTGAAAGTCAGCTGTTGCTGAATGTTTGGCATCATTCAAGCTGATCAATAAAACAAACAGGCCAAGTAATAAAAGGAAATTAGGCATTAAACCATATCCAAAGTACAAACGCTTGCATGTTATCTGTGTTGTTTAAACTTTGTTTGTATTTGTGAGAGCGTGGATATTTAAAGGTCACACGCTCAGGATGACTTACCTTAACAGAGAACCCTGTTCATCTTTGGGTTTGCTCAAAAGGCAAAGGTAGAGTAAACAGTTGTTTGCATTCTAACAAATCTGACAGAGATGTAGAATATTTAAAATATTTAATTGTCTCATATTTCAAACTTATATTTTAGGACATGTACAGTAAGACATTAGACAAAGTCACTGCACAATTACTGCCATCACATCTGTTACATAAAGATAATTACCAATTTGGATACCTAAATTTGGCACTATACTTTTCATAGCACTACCTGATGCAGATAACTGATTTGTGTTACAATGTCTGAAGATACAGACATTTACATGAACTGCATAAAAAGATACACTTTATTTCTCACCGTTTGACATTAAATCATGCCAGACTTTTCCCGTTTCAGGTCAGTTGGGATTACAATTACAATAGCAAGCAGATTTATTTTGAATTACTTTTTCATATTTAGAAAGTTTACGTACATTAAGATTCCACTGCCTTCAAAGAACCTAGGAAAACCCAGATGAAGATTTAGTGGCTTTGAATGTTTCTAATAGGTTTACACACAACATCTGAGTTAAATGAAGGCATACCAGAGGATAATAAAACAGCAGCTCAAACAACTGCATCCTTTTCTGACCTCATGAAAAACATAATCGGCAAAGATACCAAGAAACGTATTAGGGACCTCAGCAAATCAGGTTAGGCCCCTGGTAAAATTTCCATTTATAATTGAGAGTGTAAATACTGTGGGAATGTCGGTTGCTATTGAAAGTAGAAGAAGGCATTACTCCTTTGCTTTACTGCATCATAACAACCCAGTTTACAGTTTGCAAATGCACCCAGGGACAAAGACATTAATATTTCAAGGCATGTTCTATGCTCTGAAATTTGTGGCCACAATGACTGTTGTTACGTTTGGAAGAAAACAAAGGTACATCTTTAACTAGAAACGTTCAACTTCTGAAGAAGTTGAAGAAGGCGCCCGCCTGGTGGTGCGCGTAACCGTCAAAGGCAAAGCTTCAGAGTTCCTTGGTCGTAGGCTTCTATCGCTTGGGGATTTTAAATCAAATCTTCTGAGTGTGAAAAGGATTTGTCTTCGTCAAAACCAGCCGACAGGAGAAGGTCTGCATCCAAGCAGCATGGAAAATTGGTGTTATTAAAACATGATTAAATACTTCAATGTAGCATGAAAAAATGAAATATGTGAATAAAAATGATAAAGGCATTACAAACTACTAAAGGAAGTACAAACTCTGTGAAGCAGAAGTTGGTGAGACCTTCCTAGAGCTACTTCCGGTTAGCAACATGTTAAGCGTTAGCTGCTAACATGGTTGTGTCCAGTATCACCGGGTGATTGTACTCTGTTAGTTTGGTCCAAATCCTGTACTGGGAAGTTCCTCAAAAAGGGTGCCAATACTTAATGTCACCAAAGCTCACCAAAGGCCATGTGTCAGATCGGCCTCCTTTAGCAACTAAGCCTCACCAAATCTGGGCCCAGAACTCAACATTTGACAAAAATGGTGTGTAGTGCCATTTCCCACAGGTGAGTGGTGCTGTATTGGCCGGGGGGTAGTTCTTGCTGTTGCAATTTTTTCATCATTCATTCATTTATATCAGTTGTTCACATTGTTTATTTGTTACTTGTAAAAAATAAATAAAAAATATTGGGTACCCCCAGCGGGTTGCGAACCTGCGACCTTTGGTGCACCAGTCCAACACCTAAACCACTGTACCAAAAAAAAGTGCCATGCTGAGGTCTGTATTTTTGCGAGGTCAACTGTGTCTAGGAAGTGGTTTTGAGAAGTGGTTTTTGGTTAATTTTGTCACCACGGTAACTTTAAATGGCGTCAAGTACAAAAAGCCCGCTTCACGGCGTCGAGACGAACGTTTTGATGTATAGTATGTGGGGGTAGACCCTACGGTTCGGCCTGTATTAACGGTGATGGACCCTTATTAGGTGCATAACATAAGGCCTCCGCCATGCATTTTCAATGCATAGGCGGGCGCCTAACAACACCGCCCCAAATGTGAATGTTGTGTGGATTTTGCTGCTATAGAGCTGATATACTTTACAAAATGATGGCATACGTTGGCTAAGAAAGAACAATATGTCAAAATACATGTGAAGCAATATCTCAAGAATTTCAATAGGTGAAAGTCAATGTTTTGGAGTGGCTATCACAAATGACAGACCTCGTTTTCAGAACTAGGGTTGAAAAGGTGGGTGTTAGCTAGGCAGCCTACAAACCTGACGCAGTTATAACAGTTGTGTCTAGAGGAACGGGCCACGTTTTTCAGTAAACTATTTTGAGAAGCTTGGATACCAAAAACATTTGACCAAACTCATGGAGTTTAAAATGCAATTTTGCCAACTACTACTTTGCCGTTGTTTTTTTTTTTTTTTTTAAAGTGGCCTTAGTTACTAAATTGGGTTTTAAGGTACACAACTGGGAGAACCAACTCCAGAGCTTCAGGGATAATCTTCAGGGGTTGCTCTTGTTAGGCAGTTATTTTTCTATTAATATTAATACATTTTGGGAAATGTGTCTATTCAGCTATGGTTCACTTTTATGCAGATGATAAACTTACTTATACATTGGTATAATGTTTTCAATAAGTGATAGAGTCTCTAGTCTAAAGCTCTAATGCGCAAGCAGCCACATTATATCTACAGTCTCCTCATTGTTTAAGTGAATATAACACAGTTCCTAGGCCAAGCATAATTAGGCAAAACGAAATGAGCCCCCTCATTAGGAAACTTTAAACAATTTTCAATTTTCAAAACAGGTTTGGGCTCTTAATTATGTTTTTTTTTTTTTTTTGTCTAAGGGACAGCTTAGTGATTATCATCCTTTGTGGTTTTCCAGTCTTCCAGTGCAATTGCACTTTTGCCATCCATCTTACCCAAGCTTAGCCAGCACAGGAGAAATTGCATCTCAGTCAGACATTCCTGGTTAGATAAATTACTGATAAAGGAAATACCTGTTGACTAGTTTAACACCAAACTGAAGTTGACCTTTTTTTAAATTTGATGTGATTTTCTGGGATGAATGAACAGCTGTTTAGAATATGTCCTGCCTTTCACTATATAAACCCCTGTTAACATAAAAATTACTTATTTAAACATGTTTTTTTCATTCTTGATAAAAGCCTGTCTAAAATTGTTATTTGAGGTTGCTCATTATATTTGACATTATATTTGTTCACCTTTGGTTTCATGTGACATTTTTCTTGCTGCAACAATGCAACAGTTGTGTGTTGTTTCCCTTCTCTAATTAAACAGCAAAATGTTGTTGGAAGAACAAGGACCGAATGAGTCATTGTTTTATAAGATCTCAGTTTTTTTTTCCCCTTCAGATTCCAATGTGTGGTTGCTTTTGGACTCCTTCTACACATTTGTGCTCAATGTTTCAAATATTTTTTTGGCTGTTAAATTTGCTGGCTTTGTGTGACTAAAATAGATTTAAAAACATGCTTTGTTTTATCAGAGCATGCACAGTGCCAGCAGAGTGGCCCTATGTGGCATTTTATACATATTCCTACCTCAGTTTTAGGGCACTCTTGGTGTGAATTATGATTGGTCCAGTTAGAGGGCAATGTTTTGTGAAATCTTCCCACCAAATCTCCAACAGATTTGCATCTTATTGAGAGACAATCAACAGATGCTCGCCTCATTTTCCACAGAAGTCGTAGCAGTGAGGAAGACAACTGTCATGTGTTGCTGGTCTTCATTCAGTTTGCTTCACTGCCATATTGAGAAAGAGACACCACATAATTCTCTGAGCAGTTTTTCAACACTAGTCTAGTCATAGTACTTTTTAATGAAAGATGCTGTCTTCCGGTAAGGCAATGCACCAAGTAAGAAAGCTTAAATGATTCGAGTCTGGTTTCTCGAATCATTTAAGGTTCAACGTTCACGTTACTCCAAAAGACTCCATAGCCACCAGAACTTAATCCAAGCAACCTGGTGGAATGGAAGATTCACATTATGAATGTGAAGCCAACAACCATAGGCTGCTAACATGCTGATATGGACCAAAGTTCCTAAGTAATGTTTCTAACACCTTATGTCACAAGAATTAAGGCAGCACTGAAGGCAGAAATGGCTCCAATACGGTACTAACTTGTGACTATAGATAAAATAGCATGTGAGCCTATACAGAGGTTTGTTTTGGATACAGAGTTCTAGATACCAATTTCCTGATAACACATTGTCATTGTCAACAAACTGAATTAATATTTGTTAATGACCGTACCATTGTTGGCCAAAGATGCCATGCAAAGTTTTCCTTTATTTTTAAAGTTTAAATCCCCTCTTATGTGACCCTGGCACATTTTTAGTCTGCAAATTGAGAGCGGTCTAGGGGAATTTTTTACTTATATTCTACATTATTGGTTAGTATCACACTTGTTTATTATTCAGAAGAAGCTTTTTTCTACTTCTAGAGAGTAATTGATTATTCTTCTAAAGATGACAAAATATAATACCAGATGTCTGGTAAAAAAAAAAATGTCTTTATATGACATATTGAAATCATATTATGATTTCTGAAGTGTTTCTGCTCCTAAGTTATGGAGTAACTTACCAGCACTTTACCTCTTACAGCACTTTGGTCACCCATGTGGTTTTTAAAATGTGCTCTAGAAATAAAGCTGATTGATTGATTGATTGATTGATTGATTGATTGATTGATTGATTGACCCCGTTTGTCAGTTTTAAGGTGATTTGCAGTTGAGAGCTATTCAGTGTTCTGTCTTTGGTGAATATGAATTTTCACATTTACAGCACTTAATCACCAGGGAGGGTTGGGAGTAGGGTGACTAGATCTAAAACAAACAATCAAATGTGGGACAATGTGGGACAATGTGGGATGCATTACCAGCACTATGATGATGTCAACAATTTTAATTAAATGCAGATCTCACATTGCTCTGCTTTGCTTGTTAGTGCAACACAATAAATTAGCACAAGCTTGTATAAAACATGTAACTTTTTTTGTAGTTGAACAAAACTGTTCAGACAGTATTGTAAGTTCATTAGAAAAAAACTTAACAAGCTTTTAAAGTTTAACACTTTTTTAAAAAGGCAATCAGAAAAACATTATCAACAACCATTGTTTAAAGTTAAAAATGTTTCGATTAATTGGAATGAAAAAAAAGAAACTCTTTACTGCTAAGAAACAGGAAAGTGCATCCAGATCAACACTTGCAGGCAGCAACCTTGGAGAGCACCTGGATGGATCATAAAAAAGTAAATACTTAGTGCTAGAGTTTGCATTTCTAAAGACCATCATTGCTCTAATGTATAAATCTTACTCTAGCCACTCTGCTTGACTTTGTTCTTTCTGCTGGATCCACTTATCTTTTTTTGATTTGCTGCTACATATCTGACAAATACCACAATATTATTTTTTAGTTTAGCTCAAATGTACATTGTGAATGTGCAGTTGAATGACAATAAACTCTAAGTCCAATTCTAGTAATGTGGGTGCAGCCTTGTAAAAACTGGACATGTCGCTCTTGATTGCGGCTGTTTTTTGCTCTGCAGGAGGAGAGCACTGGTCTCCATTCCAAAGAAGGAAGCTGTCTGTTGTTATTGGAGCTTTGTCTTTAGGGTGAGCAAGATCTCATAGAGCTCACATCCTCTCTCTCCCCAAAAGCAGCACAACTTCATGGAAAATCTTGAGAACATTACTGAGGAGAGACAGGTAGACCTTCAGCTCAAGTGGGTGCCCTTCACTTTCCTGATCTTTTTTAAATAGCTTTCACTGTGATTTTGGGCGTTGATCCTGTAATGACAAAAAGTAGTACTCAATAGCTGTCCATCACTCATACAGTCTCTTGACAGCAGTATGCAAACTTATGCTTCTTATGGGTACATGTCTCAGCAGGCCATGATGGTCTTCTTCAATAAGAGCAAACACTGCTTTCAGTTCTTCGGTAAATTTTAAGGATAGTGATTGTAATGGCTGAACATTTTGTTAACTGCTGAGTCAATGTCAATCTCCAACCTGTCTCCAGCATGTTTTGCACAGGGCCACGCACTTTGCCTGTACGATACAAGGAATTTCAGATTTTAGATTGTCCTGTTAGATTGTTAAATTCTACCTTATAAAAACTTGAATACCTACAATGATTGCCATTCTAGCATGGTTACCTCGTGTACATGTACATATGCATAGACACGTATGTGTTTGTTTGTGTGCGTGTGTCTGCATATACATATCGATTCCTTTTTTGTTTATTTATTTTATCCTATCTACATATCTCTGCTTCTTTCTTAATTTTGTTCTATAGCTCCTAATTGTGAACAAGACCTGATGTAATGGCTGAGTCTCTCCATTGTGAGATTAATAAAATCCTATCTTATCTTATTTTAACCTCTGCAACACCGAATTGGTTTTGCCATTATTCATGCTGGCGTTAACAGCAGTGAATGCTGCAACCATGTCCAGCCACAGGGCATTTCCTTTAATTTTCTTTGTAATTTGGTTGTGAACACTACCAGATGACTCATGAGTGTCCTCATAAAAGTCCAGGATCTTATTCTCAAACCCAACATGGGGTTTCCGATATCTAATATACTAGGGGAATAGTTTTGGTGTGCTCTGATTAGATGGGGTGTGCGTGTTGTCTATGTGACACTGAACCATAAGTATGCTCAAGTCATTTAAACAATTTTACACAGAGGCAGGAAGCACATCCGTTACAATAGTTGCTGCTGTTGTGCGTCTACATGACCTCCATCCATTTTCTATACGCCCTTATCTGTAAAGGGTTGCAGGTGCGGGCTGGTGCCTATCTCCAGCAGTCAATGGATGAGAGGCAGAGTTCACTCTGGACAGATCGCCAGTACATCACCGGGCAACACAGAGACATGCAGGACAGACAGCCATGCATGCACACACTCACGCCTGACAGTCATGCTTTTGGACTGTGGGGGGAAGCCGGAATACCCGGAGAAAACCCGTGAAAGTTCTGCATAACTTCATTCCATACTTGGAGGCGCTGTTGATCTCTTGAGATTGCGTTAAGGCGTGCTGCATCACTTCCTGTTTTCTGTTGCTGCGGTGTGGATTGTGGTTTAGTGTCCCAGACTCTCTTGATTCTAGCTTAAATCTCTTTGCTGTGACATCTCTCTGTTTCTCACACATAATCAAATTTAAAACACATTCTCTCTTGCTGCACTTAATGTTTGGGAACTCCTCGTGTTTCACACGGTTTACTTTTCTCGGTGTGGTAAGAGGTCACTAGCTTAGCCTAGCCTATCTTTAGCTTTATTATGGCTTCCTCACCTTTCCCTCCATCAGCTTCTCCATCTCTGTCTAAGTCTCTCCCTTTCTCCTGCTCTCTGTGTCTGATGTTTAGTTATTCCTCTGGCTCCATTAGTGACAATGGTACATGTAATAAATGTAGTGTTTTTGTAGTTTTGGAGGGGAGGGTGTCAGAATTGGAGGCCTGGCTCCATGCTGTTGAAAAACAGCCACCCCTTAGCTAACGCGGAACCACAGAGATTAGCTTCACGTAGCGATCCTCCAGCAGCACCCGAGCAGCCGGGTATCCAGGTTGGCTGGGTGACGGTTCGTAGGAAGCATAGCTCTAGATTCCAGCCCCAAGGTCACCACCAACCTGTCTGCGTTTCTAAAAAAATTTCCCCACAAAGCCATACACCCACTGAGAAGCTGATTATTGGGAGCTCAATAGTCAGAAACGTGGCACAAGAAACACCAGGGACCATAGTCAAATGCCTGCCAGGGGCCAGAAGGGACGATATCCAATCCTACCTGAAACCGCTGGCTAAAGATAAGCGTAAATACACTAAGATTGTCATACATGCTGGCGGTAATGACACCCAGTTACGCCAATCAGAGGTCACTAAAGTTAGTGTTGCTTTGATGTATAAGTTTGCTCCCCTACTTGATCTGACCATTGATGACATGTTTAGCCGCATGTCATCATTCCACCGCTGGTTGTTTAGGTGGTGCCCTAAAAACGACGTGGGCTACATTGATGACTGGCAAACTTTCCGGGGAAAACCTGGTCTGATCCGGAGAGACGGCATCCATCCCACTTTGGATGATGCAGTTCTTCTTTCTAGGAATATGGCCAGATTTATTAATTCTGCAAAATTCTGACAACCCAGGGTCCAAACCAGGAAGCAGAGCTGTGGTTAAACAGCTTCTGTACTGTTACCATCGACAAAGCCATCAACAATACAGACAACTGTCCACTGCGGCTCTACGCTCTTTCAGGACTCACTTGTCAAGACTCAATGCAATCTGCTAGGTTCCCTTAGATAGGAAACTTTTTGACCAATCTGATTAAATTAAAATTTGTAAAATGCCTTGAGATGACATGTGTTGTCAATTGCAGCTACATACATAATATTAAATTGAACTGAATTGAAAAACTTTGACAAACTTCACAAAAAGCTCTCCAAGAATCACCATTCACTAGCTTCACCCAGTTTCAAACCATTCACCAGTCTTTGTTGTAGCGGCATTTTCTTTTCTTTGACATAGTATACATTAGGTCTATATCCTGTACACATCAAAATCAATTTATTTTTTTGCTTTATCTTACGAGTATTGCAACACATACGTTGCTCATGACGTGGGACACAACTGCACATTTTGATTGGCTGCCTACGCGGCTCTGTGGCGATGACTGCAGCACTTCGGAAATAAATGTGTCTCGAATAAATTTTTGACTTTTCTAAATCTGAACCAGACAAATGTGGGACATTGTTTCGGTTTGTGGGATACCAGGCCAGGAATGAAAAATGCAGCACAGTCCTGCACAAAATGGGACCTTTGGTCACCCTAAAACGTGAAAGTGCTATAAAATCTGTCCCTGCAAATAAATAAATAAAAGTTTGCCACAGCATGATGCTTGCCCACAACATATTTAACAATATCACTTTTCAGGGTGAAGGGCAGTATCAATTTTCGACCGCACAGAATAGTTTGCAGCTAGGCAAGTTAAAGGTAAGTTAAATTTTGGTCTCATCTGAAGATTATACTAATTTCCCACATTTTCCGGATTTCCGCGGCATGAACAGAACGGCTTGCTTTATGCTGAGAATAAATGACACATTAGTAGATTGCTTTTTCTAATTAGGTGACCTCTGAAGGCTGTATGTTGCTCTGGATTTTATTTATCAGAGTAAAGAAGGTTAAATTTAAATCCACATCACACTTTTCAGATGTTTATTTGTGAAATGTACACATTCAAACATGGGTTTGTGATGGAAGACAAATATGGAAATTTCAAGGGGTATGAAGATTGTTGCAGGGCACTTTATACACAACAGGAGCTTAGGTGTTATGGGTTTTTTTATCTGTTCATATTTGAGTATAATAAGGATTATCTCTAAATATATGACGACTAAGTGTTGAGCTGCAGAGAATTAGGCTACGCTTGCAGACAATCACTCTTGAAAACCTGGAGTACATCTACTTATAAGCACTTACACATAATGTCCTTCATTTAACGACTAAGTCATCTGTTGTTGCAGGGATTTCTCCCTTATCACCCGTTATCTCCATCTTTTTCCACCGAATCTCAACTTTCTCTCACGTTTTCCTTCCTGCTTGAACTCCATTACTGCCCTCTCATTTGTACTTTCGCTCTCTACCTACATTTTCCAGCTCTCATCTTGGTGGAAGAGCTACGGGGCCCCGGACTGGAGTGGTCACGAGGTTCCAGATGGTCTGACCGGCAGAAGGTTCTGAACTGACCCCTCTGCAGTTGATCCTGTCCTACCTCAAACCCCAGGGGCCCTGAGTTGGAAACTTGCATCTCAAGCAGGATCAGGAGGCAGAGGACAGGAGCAGGACTAGGGGGGTAGAATTACATAACAGCCGAACCTGTCATTTACCGCAACTCATCCGCAAACACTCTGAGCCTGCTTCTTTGAAAGTGCCAGCGCTTCTGAGTCGTTTGAAGTGCACGAATGCACACTTTGCTATCACTCAAGTGCAGTGTAATAAAAAAATACTGGCTCGAACAGTTAAAAAAAAAAAAAAAGGGGAAGATAAAGCAGACAGGTCACATTACAGATAGAAACGCGAGGAAGAATGTAAGACAACGGAGGAGGGAGAATGAAACTGGAGACTCAGCGAGGCATAGATGACAGCTTGTGACGCCACATTAGTCATTGTGCAAGAAGACGGAGGTGTCTGCGCGGCCTCTTTAGCTCCGTCTCCCCTAATGGCGGAGCCCGTTTGAGAAGGTGCGGCGCTCGCAGCCTACGTTGGCGCATCCCAGACGGTGCTGTTTAGACAGCGGCTGCAGCAGTTTTGATGGAAGCACACTAGGGGAGGGAGGGGAAGGGAGGGGAGGGGGAGGGGGAGGGGGAGCAGGGCAGTGCTAATTGGGACAGAAGATCAGGGTCAGGAAGAAAGAAGGAGAAGGGGAGAGGAGAGACGGGGAGTCCTCGAGCCCTTCGGTGGTGCTCTCTGCTTAATGATGCGTCTCTCTCGTAATTAGCAGACGGTAATTAACGGTCGGATCACCTGGGTCTCTGTGGGTCACACACTCTCTCCCCAGCCACTCAGCATCCACTCCTCACGACAAACAAGCGCCGGCTAAGCCCCTTTGGACACCAACCCCGCCCCTCCACACCCCCCCCCAGACTTTGCTAATAAAAGCATCCTTTTCCATATGGGACGCACATAAATCTATGGCTCTGTCTAAACCAGCTTGTGTTTATTTGTCTGTTGCTGCTTCTGTGTGTCGTGTACTAAAGCGAGTTTTGTATGGGAGGCAGCCAGTGTTTTGTACACACGGGCTGTCAGCCTGTGTTGGACTGGGCCTCACCTCCAGGCTGGTTTAAATATTAAGACCGACCCGACATGCATATTTTAATGCGGGCCTTGCGCGGACGCAGGAAGCGGCACATGACTGATTGTCCCGCGCAACGAATCTCTTCCTTTAAATCCCCGCCCGAACCAGTCCAGTTTTTACCCCCCTTACCTGAACTCGGTGGGCGGGATTGGCAGGAAACAGGCTCCCATAAACACACTTTCCATCACACACACAGACACATGCAAAGAAAAATACACACAGATGGTGGCGCAAGAGACAATATGCTATTGCTGGCTCTCTCCGCGACCGTTAATAAAACATGTAGTTGCTGAGACATTCTTTCCAGGCAAGCCCATCTCCAAACAAAAGCAGTGCGCTTCATAACACAGATATGAATTTTATCCGCATCTCATCTATTTCATCATTTGTGTGCCCTGGGATTGGGCCGTGTTAAGGTTCGTCCCCCCCCCCAAGGGGCTAGCGACAGCCTCTGGGACGTTCCCTTTCTTATTAATTGAATTTTAAAGTGACCTTGCGGTGATATTGATCTGCATTTGATGAAACCCACAGTGACACACACCAAGAGAGACACATCAATCCTGCCTTATGCATCCTTCACAAGCTCAAGGTTAGCGTGGTACCGAAGTAAGCGGCAAGTCAGAGTGCTTCCTTGTGTGGAATATTTGTCAGAGTTGCGTGATGGCTGAAGTTCAGGACTTGTGCTGAGCCATGCAATAAAGAGGAAGGAGGGGTCGGCTGAGGAGACGAGAAAAGGAGGAAACTGGGAGGAGGGGATGTGTCCAAAGTGCTCTGCAAAACCTGAATGACTTTGTTGAAGACAGGATATGGAATTGAAAGAGAAGAGAAAAGGGGGTTTCTCTTATCTTCCTAGATTCAAAGCAAGAGGAAAGGCAGCAAGCCAGGTGCGAGAAAGGAAGGAGGTTGCTTTGACCTATTTTTCTGAGTTTGGATGCTTGCTTGCCCCTTAAGTCGTCCACTAGCAGCTCCCTCTACTGGTTCAGAATTGGCAGCACACCAAAAAAAAAATTACTCCTATTAGGTATCTTTATTCCTCATTAGTTCCTCGTTTTTTTTACTTTTTTTATCACAAATTATTGCTGAAGCACACTCATCCATCACTTTCCCTGCTATCAGCAGCTGCCAGAGTGAATCCTAGCTTTCAACTGAGAAGCAGATGACAGCTGAGTGTGATTGCAGGGAACAGCTCAGAGCTTTACCTTCATGATCATTGGGCTCCTGCTCGCTTCAGCCTCAGCGCCACGATCATGTCGGGCCACGCGGGAAAGCATACGGGGCAAGTTTCTTTGCATGTTTCAGCGTCAAACCCACGTCTGCGAGGACAAGGCGGTGACTGCGTGTGTCCATGCGTGGGAGTGTACCCGGCTGTCTGCATGGGAGTGTGAGGGCAAGGGGGGGGGGGGGGGAATGTGGCAGCAGATCTTCTGTTTCTAATTGTGGTATTTTTCAAATTTGTCCCTTTTGGTTTGCCACCTGTTTCAAGATGTACGAGTCTAATCATGTCTTTTGTTTGTTCTTTCTTCATGGGGATAAAATATGTTAAACTGACGTACACAAGCCCATCTCGCTTTAAAACTGCTTAGATTCTTTTTTTTTCTTTTGCACTCAGTGAAATATTGTGCTGTTTGGTATGGAGCCCTGCAGAAGTATTAACACTCCTTTTACCTTTTTCAGATTTTATCTCGTTACAAAAGAACTTTGGGGGTTTTGTATTGGGAATTTTTTTGTGATAAACGGACACAAAGTAGAGCGTTAAGGGGAAGACAAAAGACATAACACTTTTATATCTAAATATCTGAAAAGAGATGTGGCATGTGTTTTTATTTAGCCCTCCTGAGTCAACATTTGTACAGTCATCTTTCGCTGCATTCACACCTGCCAGCCTTTTTAAGCTCTGAAGCTACAGCTTTTTACTTCTAGAGTCTGAACGTTTGCTAATTCATCTCTACAAAAAAAAAAAAGATCCAGCTCAATCGGGCTGATAAAAACATCAGACTTCAAGCCTTGCCAAAGATTCTCAAGTGGATTTATTTCTGGACTTTGACAGTCAATTTAAACACAGATATGCTGTGATCTAAACACCTTTTGTTGTATATTCAGGGTAATTGTCTTGCTGGAAGGTGAACCTAGTTTTGGATTTTAAACTGAGTCACAGGTTTTCTTCCTGGATTGCTCTTGGTTATCTCCCTCTTTGCATCAACTCTGACCCTCCTCCCTGTCGCTGCTGAAGGAAAGCATCCCCACAGCGTGACCCACCAAGCTGTCTCACAGTGGGGATGGTAGAATCAAATAGTTTGAGCAACAAAGTTCAATTTTGGTTTAATTTGACCAGAACAACTTCTTCCAGATATTTACTGTTTCCCACTTTCTTTTGCTTTCCTTCAAAAACACATTTTGTCTTCTCACTCTTCCACATTATTGCTACTGTCTTTGATCTCCCTTGGTCTTCATCATACTGTTCATTCATTAATGTTCTCTTACAAATCTCTGAGGTCTTCATGGAACTGCTCTATGTATAATATAAATAATTTACACCCAAGTGGACAAGTGGATTTACTAATCTGGGTTTTATTTAGGAGTATCACAATTATGGGAATAAATACAAAAGCACACCACATGTTTTATATTATTTGTGGAACAATTTGACAACCATGGTCAATATTAATCCCACTTCACAGTTATGTACGACTTTGTGTGCATTTATCGTGGGTGAAACTGGACGAAATAGTGAAACAGGTCGACGATTTGGAGGCAATGATAAGCAGTCAACAGCAGCTCTCAACTTTTTGCTTGTTGACATTTACAGAGGCAGAAAATTGTTAAAGAGCATCCAATGATTTCTGACATTCATCACCAACTCAGTGGTGCTGATCGTGTGTTTCGCCGCTACACGCAAGGGTTAATAGCCATTGATTGCCGGCTGTTAATCATCGTCGCTTGCGGTCATATGGCGGGAGCTTATTGATTTCCCATTGATCAGTGAAGCTCCACCGCTTGCACCACTTTGCCTGTGAGCTCACTGTCATTTAGCACTTTGCTGGTGCAATATTGTCACTATGACACCCCGGGCATCTGTGTTGCTCAGTCACTCCCTGGTGGCACATGTCTGCTGCATTACAGAAGCACTGTGGGCCAATCAGCCAAACTCTGATTTGCACAAAAGTAGAATGGGGGGGAAAAACAAAAAAAAAAAAACAAAGTGAAGCTAATGTGCCTTAGCCGAGCTGTGTGTTTGTCTGTGGCCTTCAGGCTCACCTCTACTGGCTCGTAGAGGAGGTAGTTAAAGGCTTTGTTTCTCGACTTTTCAAAATTCAGCCCTGCGTCCAGGCAAACTGAGGGCACGATGTGAATTAAGAATAGAAGTTTACTGTCGCCTCTCTCTCTCTTTCTTGCCTCTCTGTCTCCGTTTCTTTCTTCTGCGTTTCTCGGTTTTGGCTCGCTCTTGCCTCCATTAAAACCTTGTCCAAAGTAATGAGTTTATAGTCGGGGTGCACGTCTTAGATAGGTGGGTGTGTGTCTCCTGTGCACAGATTGGATCGTGCGAGCGCGTCTGTGTGACTAGTAAGACTTTGAGGAATCCTTTGACAGCTGCGAATTTAATAAGCAAATGTTAAAGGTAGGAGAAGGTGGGGGTGTGCGGGCTGCGCTTATGAAATATGAATGACTGTATCTGCATCATCTTCAGTAGGCCTCAGATCGTCTCTGGTTTGCATTTCCCCAGCTTCTCGCTGAATGCGATGCAGTCTTTTTAGCAGCGATGCTCTGCCCAATATAAATAAAGTTTCTCGACTTGACTAAATGAGCTGCAAAGAGTTTTATTAAGTTGCTCCGTATGTTCACGTAAAGGAATGATTCGCTTTGGTTTCTAACTTTTACATTTAGCATGCACGCCGCATTGTCGCTCCATGAGGGCACAGTCCAAGAGTCTCAGCTCTTTAGATCGACTTCCAACAACTTTTCTCAGTTTGCAAACTGCAAGAATAGCAGTTACCTCTGGAAATTAGATCTGTTAAAACATGATTGATCTTCCTGTCCCGTTTCCAAAGGGGTGTGATTACTTAGTTTTAGGTCCCCGGAGATTCTGCAGTTCTGTTCATGTTTGCACTTCCTTGATATGGTTTATTATCTGTAGATTCTTGTTTGTGTCACCAGTTAGTCATCCTCTGTGTTCTACCTCTATATTCATTAGTCCTGGGTTATCCTTACCTGACTCCGCCAGATAGATTTGCTCCGCATATCCATCTGGAAACCTTCCGTTGAAGTAATTTTGGGAAGGGGCGAAAATACTGGTTAGCTGATTGGCCTATGTTGGTGATAGACGGGCCAAATGAACCAATCAGATTCGTCGTCACTCTGTTACGAGCGACGACGAAAACACAACCACAAGCCAAGCTACTCTTGCTGCTGCAGGTAAAGGCTCGTTAGCTCAGCAAAGAAATACTCTGTAATTCCGATAAAACTTGCTCGATAGCCACGCTAACGCTAGTTTCATCGGCTGAAGCCGCCATGTTCTTTAGACTGAACTGCCGCGCTTCCCGTTGCGTCACACCTCAACCCGCCTCAAAGCCAACGCTGATTGGACGTTCGTTTGGTGAACGGCTCCAAATTTTCTTTAACGGAGAGTAGCCAGACTGATCTGCGAGTGAAACCTTGAAAGCTCGCGAGATCAGGATGGTCTCACGAGGCTAGGGTTATCCTGTTCCCTTTAGAGTTCTGTGTCACTTTCTTTACTTGCACCTGTCACTGATTGGCCATAATTGTCTTCACCTGTGCTGCTGATTTCCCCTTTGTTTGTCTAGCTACCGTATTTTTCGGACTATAAGTCGCTCCAGAATATACGTCGCATCAGTCAAAAAATAAAGAGGAAAAAATATATACGCATTAATTTAGACATTTATTTCACACAATTCAAGACTAAAAACTGATATTTAATCTGGTAAGCCCATCCATCCATTTTCTAACAGGTCCATCCCCTGTGGGGTAACGAGGGGTGCTGGTGCCTATCTCCAGCATCCAAAGGGCGAGTGGCGGGGTACGCCCTGGACAGGTGGCCAGTCCGTCGCAGCACAGCAATCATAAATTACAAAATGAAAGATAACTATTACATCTGCTGTCTCATAAAATGTGTGTGACCTTTGATTTTCAACAATCTGATTCCAGTTTATGTTATTTTTTGTGTTATCATTGTTGTTATATTGTGTAGGTCCCCTAAAATGATTGTTTGAAGACAGAGGGATACCGGACATATAAGTTTGTATGTGTGTGTGTAACCTTTTGTCTTCCATGTGACTTCATGCTGCTCTCTGATTGGTTACTTAAAGATTCTCCTCTCTCTTTTCCCTTTGGTGGGAGTTTTTTTTTTTCTAGCAGGTTGTTGGGTTTTGCAATTCCCCTCTATAGGTTTTCCTTGTGACTCTGTCCTTTCTTACTTTCTTTTTCTCTGTCCATGCTATCCCTCTTTTCCTCTCCCCTTGTCATGTTTGCCATCTGTTTGTATATACTGCCTTAACAACAATAAAATAAATGGGTTGGGTTTCAAGGGAGGCTTTACAGTTATTAAGCCTCCCTCTGTGAAGCAAATAGGTTTGGTATAGCTACGACACCCAGAGCAAAATGAATGAATAAATCAAATAAAGCTCCTCTAGGGCAGATTTAGCATCAGCTTTTGACTGAATGTAAACAACAAGTATGATAACAAAGCTAAACGCTCTGGCAAGTTTGAATGGCCTGCACTTAACTGCTAGATATTCTAGGTCAGGGAAGCAAAAGTATGGGATCGGCCTTGTATTTGTGCACCAGATGTTGTGAATATAAATTGCCAATCCTCTCCGTGGTAGCCGTGCGATCCGATCTGAACAGAGAGCGATCAGCTAGCTGCACTGCTTCATCGGATATATTCCCTTCAAGCCACGTTTCCGTAAAAATCGCTACACAGCTATCCATCTTACGTGCAGTGATTCTAAACCATATCTCATCAAGTTTGTTGGCGAACGATCTTACATTAACAAAAAACACAAAAATAAAAAAGAGAAGCGGCAGCATCCTGACGTCTGCAAGCACTCACGCTGCCATGGCAGATCAACATTCTGGACATAAAACTATTCTGAAACTCTTGTCAGGATACCATAATATAAGGCAACTGTGCTCTTAGAGACCAGAATCAAAAGTTAAGGCACTACACAGGTCAATAGAAGGTGCACGGCGAGCATTTTTAACTTAACATGAAAACAGCATAGTTGAACTCGACATTTACTTTCATTACCTTTTGACAAACAAAATTATGTTTATGCTAGTTTTCATTAGCATGATTTTGTCGAACACAAGCATAATTGTCATTTAATTATCTCTAGTAATCAATAAATTATTCTTTTGGATATTGGTTCTCCCTTGACACAAATTAACACCCAATGCACACACACTCAGAAAGAAGCATAAAAAAGAGTAGGTCTCTGCCATTTATACCTGTGCTGCCTGGATATAATGCTAACAAATGTTGTACTGTATATCTAAAAGTGCCACCACTTCCAACTGTTTCCTACAAAGCTGTTAAAAAAAAAAAAACGATTTAGGAGAAATCAGAGAGAGGGCACCTCCAATATTAACATTAACTGATCATTTTTATCTCAATGAGGGCTACTTTTAGCAACAACTTTATTATTTAGAACCATTGCCTATTTAATAAGTTTGTTTAAACACAGAAGAACTGTTTTGTTTAAAAGATGTGCTTTCATTTTGAATCTCTTTAATGGATCAGTGTAGATGGATAGGAGCATTTTCAAGTGGTAATGTCACACAAAATTTTCCATTTTATAATAAAACTTTGGTGCCAGGACCAGAAACTGGTTAGGTTCAAGCGGATGATTTTCCTGATCAGAAATACTTCCTGCACGCGGAGAAACTACTGGTGCATTATTTTGAATTTGTGACAGTGTGGAAGACAGCCACTAATCACTTCTGTGTGTTTTATTTTCTTCTTCTCTGTTCATGTACAGCACCTTGTATTGTCTTGTGACTGAAATGTGCTATACAAACTAACTTGCCTTGCCTAATCAAAGGGATAGTAATAAGCAAAAATGGATTATGGTCAAAAATGTCTCTGCTCATCTCTTACACATCTGTGTTTTTTTTTTTTTTTTTTTGCATACAGTCAGTTTGGAAAGGAAAAGTAACCCACTTTTAAATTATTTGCATATTTTGCATGTCTAGGTTTAAGATAAGGTTTTTTTGGGGCTTCAACTGGAGGGTAGGACTGAATCTTTGGAGTGGGGTCCAGTTGCGTTAGTTTGTTAATTAAAATAAAAATAAAAAAACATGTGAAGATCAGAGGGAGAGAGAGTATGCTTGCTATATTTACTGTATCTATTTGGGACTATATATTTGTCTTCTTTTTTGCATTCATGTGGCTCTTTTATTTCATTAATTTTTTTTGTCCTGCAGTCTACAAACAAACCGCAAGTGACTGAAAACAGAAGCACGCAGATACCCGTCCAACCACTGCTCCTTCCAGGTGGGTTCGACTTTTTAAAAAGATTATTTCTTGCAGAAAAGTAAACTTGAGCTCTGCGTCGTAGCTGTAAACACCAACATTCACAGTGCATTCACCTAGGATCCTGCACGAAGACTTGCTGTTCCAATAACAACTCGGTTTGCCTCAGAAAAATCTTTTACACCCTGAATATTTATTGAAAAGGGTAGCTGTGGACCAAAAGAAGTTTCTTTTTTTTTTTTGCAGCAGTGCCTGAAAACTACAGAGGAGCTGAAACACCGATACAGGAGAATGTTTCTTGGGTACGTGTCAGGTTGCTCTGTAGTTCACATTAACTTTGCAAAATGCCTGAGCTTTAGAATACAGTTTTTAAAATGTGAACAAGTCTCAGATGGGAATACAATTATACAAAGGTAGTATTCACAGAAACGCTGCTTGACAAGATCAAAAGATGGGGTACATTTCAGCCAACTACAATTACTTACAAAATGATTTATTCACATCAAACCTTTATATATTTTTTTCATCTTTCCATTGCAAGTTTTAATGCATTTCATTGGAATGTTATGTGATAAAATAACACAAAATCGTGCCAAACTGTAAAGTGAAAGGTGCATGCTTTTCAAAATGGGTTACAAACAAAACTCTAGTAAATAGTGTTGTGCACATTTTTTCAGCTTCCTTTACACTAATACGCCTAAATAAAACCCAGCGCAGCCAGTCAGTAGCCTTCAGGAGTAACTAACAGTAAAGTATAATCTCAGTATGAATACAGTTGCTCCACAAAGGCCTCACACACTTGTTAAAAAACATTAGTGAGCAAATAAAAAAATATAATGCAAGGTACAGCCATCAGTCAGGGCAGCTCTTTAAAGCAAAGTTGAGTTATAAAACACATCATAAGCATAAGCAATTCTGTTCAATCCATCATCCAAAAATGGAAAGAGGATTGCACAACTAAAAACAAAACAAGGTCTTCCACCTAAACTCAGTGGCCAGGCCAGGAGAGCATTTATCAGAGAAGCAGAGATCCACTACTCTGTTGGAGGAATCTACAGAGAGGACTGCTTTTAGTCATTTACTCCCAATCCCAATGAGTTTGCAGGATCCCAAGGAAACTACAAGAACTAATCAGTCTGTTTGTGTTTGCACCCTTTATTATTGTTTTTCTATGGATTCTTGTTTTTGTCAATAGTTACTTTCTGTTCTTGAAGATGTTAATTATTCATGTTTCTGTTTTAGTTATATTATCCTAAGTTTAGTTAGGTTATTCTCTCCTGTCTAGTCATTCATCATGTTTCCCTGTTAGATTCTGTTCTTGTCCTGCCCCTGCCAGTTCATTGCTTCTCACAGCAGGGGGCCACTGTGTAAAGACTAGCTGCCCAGGTTTATCGCTCTCTTTCGCCCGCTGCCCTAACAGCATTGGGGAGAAAACTCTCATCTCCCTCTGCGGAGAGGAGGATCCGATTGGAGTTCGGAGATCCGCAGGGTGGATCGAAGCTGAGTCCGCAGCCTATCTTCTGCGTAATCAGACGCCGGAGTAAAGAATCCATCTATGCCAAAACCAGCCTTTTTCTCAGGTGTTACAGGATAGCTGAGAATGCCACAGTTGGAGGAATCTACAGAGAGGACTGCTTTTAGTCATTTACTCCCAATCCCAATGAGTTTGCAGGATCCCAAGGAAACTACAAGAACTAATCAGTCTGTTTGTGTTTGCACCCTTTATTATTGTTTTTCTATGGATTCTTGTTTTTGTCAATAGTTACTTTCTGTTCTTGAAGATGTTAATTATTCATGTTTCTGTTTTAGTTATATTATCCTAAGTTTAGTTAGGTTATTCTCTCCTGTCTAGTCATTCATCATGTTTCCCTGTTAGATTCTGTTCTTGTCCTGCCCCTGCCAGTTCATTGCTTCTCACAGCAGGGGGCCACTGTGTAAAGACTAGCTGCCCAGGTTTATCGCTCTCTTTCGCCCGCTGCCCTAACAGCATTGGGGAGAAAACTCTCATCTCCCTCTGCGGAGAGGAGGATCCGATTGGAGTTCGGAGATCCGCAGGGTGGATCGAAGCTGAGTCCGCAGCCTATCTTCTGCGTAATCAGACGCCGGAGTAAAGAATCCATCTATGCCAAAACCAGCCTTTTTCTCAGGTGTTACAGGATAGCTGAGAATGCCACAGCCTCCAGGGAATGATACCCAGAATAATAATTGCATTAATAGAATTGGGTGTCCTAATGGAATTGATTTCACTGAGCAAATCATTCTTTAAAATTATATTTTCTCAAATAATGTTGTTTAACTCGGGATTTGCATTGTGAATGGGTTGAAACACATACCAAATTTTGTTCTAAATTAGTTAAGCTAATTTGATCTTATTCCACGTTCTTTAAGATTAATTTTGATTCTCTAACTTACGTCTGAAGTGAACCAGGATTCACTGAATCATTCTGATGATAGTTTTCAACAATTTAATTTGTCCTTTTGCTTCTTTTGTGTATACATAGTTCCTTAGTTTCTTTTCATCTTAATTTCACTTAGTAGTTTTAGTTAAGTTTCACTAGCCTAGTAGAGAGGATTTGTTGATTGAAATATAGTGTTAATTCAGATAAACAGCGTTTTATAGCGGTGTTCTCTGGATGTTCATTTTATTTCTGTCAATAAATTCTTGAACTTGAAGAGAAGTTGTCACTCCTTTGTTCCATATGTGTGCAGAGTTTGTTGTTAAAAGAACGCCAGTGCTCAAATCATCCCTTTCAACTATTGTCCTAATATCAGCTGTTTGGGACGATACATACCAGACAATATCTAACAGACCTAGAGGTATTTATTAAATGAAATAACTTAAAACAGTGTGTAATAGCACAACAGGAACTTTTTTGTTTGTTTCATTGTTTTTTTGTCTGCGTAATGCACATTAATCCCACTCCATCTTTTAGACGAATTTCCCTCTAGGTTGTCCCTAAAGAAGGATGTCAAAAGGGACCTGCAGCTATAAAGTAGTGATGAAATGTGAAAGAAAGTTGCAAAGAGCGAGGACCCAGCTTCTGTGCTGAGAGAAGAGCTTTCTCTCATCTGTTCTCCCACATGTCGGGGTACTCGGTGGAGTTCAGTTTAACCCCACCACTGCTCTTTCTCGACCCTAATTACACACACACACACACACACACACACACACACACACACACAGTTTTATTTTTTTAACAACTCCCACTGTAGCAGAGAACTAGCTGCATGTTCACTAAGCTCTAAAGGCCAAAACTGATGGTGTAATAGGCACACACAACAGCCCTCATTAGCAGTCTCACACCGGTAATGTGGGGATAAAAAGGCACAGCACTCCAGTGTATGTTTTTTTTTTTTTCCTGTGAGCTCGGGGTATGCATTCATGCACTGCTAACGCTTTGAGAGATATCCAGCAGTTCTTCTGACATTGTTTTAACCTGCTTTGTTGAAGGCAGAGAGCATTCCAGCCACAGGAGATTTTTCCTTTAGGAAAGCCCTTCACTGACAACATGAATAAGAACCTGAATTAATGAATGGCTTCTCAGTCTGCATGAATGTTTACAGCATTTAGATAGCCGGTATTTATCCCCATGTAGATATTTTTCTCCATCCAAAGCCATATTTCTCATAACTTATATGTATGGTACTTATAAAGTACAATCTAAAAAAAACAGCATCCTAAAACCATGAAATTCAGGAAATCTTTAGAACAGTGCAAAGGTTTGGGAACCTAGGATGTTTGTTTACTCTAAATGAGAAATTTTGTGTGTTTTCCTCTATTATTTCATCTCTACTTTGCTTTATTCGCCTGTTATCCTCACACAGAGAGAGGTTAAGGCGAGTTTATTTATATAGCACTTTTCAGGAACAAGACGATTTAAAGTGTGATTTAGTCGATAATTCCAATGGAAATTACACACAAACAGGGGTAAACTACCTTATTAGGGAACAATCCCCACTTATGTGCTATAGCACTGCTTATATTATATAATTTTTGACATGGGATGGAACAAAATTGTACATTTTCCTCCTGCAACTTAAACCACAGAAGGCCTTGATTTTCATGTTGATGATGTGGCGATAGTAGCGCGCAGTAGAGTTAGGGAGGTTGTGCTTTAACTGGCTGGTTGCCGGTTCAATCCGAGACACTTCACCCATATTGCCTGCTGGCAGTGGCACCGATGCACAGCAGCTTCGCTTCTGTCAGTCTGCCGCAGAGCAGCTGTGGCTACAAACATAGCTCACCACCGTCAGGGTGTGAATAGGTGAATGACTGACTGTAGTTTTAAAATCTTTGGGGTTGTCGGACTTGACAAAAGCCCTGTACAAGCTGTTTACCATTTACCACTGATGAGCACAGAAGACGGAGGTTACCATGTAACCTAACTGTCCCTGCTCCCTATGGGAGAAGGGAGCAGCTGAGAGACGCCGGCCGAAATCGGAATCCTTCAACCGGATCAACCGTGAGCTAGATCCCGCTGACTCCGTGCAGCTTGAATGTCCAATATTAAACCAACTTCACCGCGGTCTGCACTAGGCCTATAAGCGACACTACAGCCACCAACTACGCACCTAGAAGGCATTTTATCTTGTAATCAGTTTGGCGATATTTTTTATAAGCGCTTGCTCAAAGTACACGTGGATCCACAGATTTGGTGTGTGAAAGAAGATCCCGGAAAACCTGCATATATATCCTGGTTCGCCGTACCGGTTGTACAATGTAAACAATGTGTGTTTCTATGCAAGTTCGATCTGCGCGTTCTCGGTGTTCTTGAATTGATGTCACACGTCGGAAATGGCCGATCATAAACGGAGGCAGCACTCAAACGCCAAACACCATAATTGGTGTAAAAAATGTGTGATATTTCATATTTAAACTTAATTTGAACACTTTTGATACATCAATATTCAAAGTTGACCTTTTTCTGGAAGTTATTCAACGGTTTTCAGGATTTCTTTTCGGTACAAGACTTAGACTTTAAGGGCCATTGTCCTCCAACTTTTAGATATATCCCTTTCTCTACACGTCTAAATCAAATGGCTAAACTGCCTCACTAATCAGTGTTGAAGCAGAGACACATCTAAAAGTTGCAGGACACCGACCCTTGTGGACTGGAGTTGAGACCACTGATTTATTCTGAGAGCTCACCAAACATTTAACCACTTGTTCCTCTAAATCAGTTGTTCCCAAGTGGGGCACTTGTAACCCTGGGGGTACATAAAAGGGCCATAGGGGGTACACGAGAAAAGAAAAAATGTGTGAAACCATCTATACAGATTACACATTAATAGACTGAAGCGCCTTCACAAATTACAATATTGCCCTGATAAATGAGTAAATCCTGCCATCTATTGTTCAGCAAAATCATTGCACTTGCAAAGCAGAAGGGTGTGACCCACTGAAGGAACACCTGATGATCAAAAGGTGTTGCCAGATTGGGGGGTTTTCAGCCCAATTGGGCGTTTTTCATTTTAATTTTGAGGGTATAATTTCTTTGGGTGGGTGGACACAATTTAGGCGGATTTGGAGTCACTTCAACGTTTTTTTTATTTAACCTATTAACGTCATCATTTCATCATTAGTCATTGGTTCATAACTGTTATTAGGGAAATGTAACTCAACCATGTACTGGTCGCAAATCACTCTGGATTGTGTTATAGTTCAGAGGAGTAAATTCAGCATTCAAATGTTCAGCCTTTCAACCAATAGTGGATTTTGCAATAAAGGTAAGAACTCTGGGCGGGTTTTGTTAGATTGGAGCTCTCAAAAACGCACAGTACTGATACGCATTCAGGTCAAGAGTCAAGAGTCAAGAGTGTTTTACTGTCAAAATGTCCAAATGGCTAAGAAAATATCCACATCCAAAGAGACATTGATTACTACTGCCAGTCACCCTACAGTGGAAAATGCACCGGCCAGCGACAACACTAAACACTAAACACTAACACAATTCTTCAAATACAAGAGGGCATCAGACTGGGATGTTTGCAGAATCTGTGGTTAGCCCAGTTAAACAAGCTACTACCAGCTCTGTTTTTTCTATTTGTAGTCTTTGAAACATGTCCTGTCTCATTTTTTGATGCATTTGTCTAAAAAATTCAGAGGATACATGGTTTACTCACATGCACTTTCTTAATCTTCCAAGGCAGCAAGCAACAAACATTTCCGTATGCATCTTGACTGTTATGGTTGCGGAAAAGCGCTGCTGCATTATGGGTAATTCTGCCGCTGAGAGTGACGTATCTTACAGTCCAACCTCCCATGCTTTGATTGGTCCGGTCCGGTTTGGGCCGGACGTAATGGAGCCTTACCAGACTTACGTCAGTCAGTCTTGGTGTCCAGGCTAATATGCTTGAGCTTCTGGAGTACATCAAGATCTATTTTTCTCACTCTGCTGAGTTCTTTTACTGGTCTCAAGTTTGCACTGTTTGTTGTTATTTAAACTTTTAACTTTATGTTCTTTGTCTTTTTTCTCTTCATAATAGGTACACCTGGTATGCCGTTCTGTTAGCTGTGACACCATACAGGGGGTCAGATCACCCGCTATTACCATAAAACATAGAAAGGATTCCTGAATCAATGTGTGCTTCTGTGCTTTTTTGTGACTCTGTGCTCTGTCGCTTCATGCATGCTCAGTATTAGGAATTGCTGCAAAGCCATCAACAATGCAGATGACTGTCCCTGTGGCTCTACGCTCTTTTAGAAGGAGTGAATGCTGTCAAGACTTGATGCAATCTGCTGGGTTTCCTTACATAGGAAACTTTTTGACTAATCTGTCTAGATCATTTGATTGAATTTGACTTTGTAAAGTGCCTTGAGATGACGTGTTGTGAATTGGCTCTATATAAATAAGATTGAATTGAAGTATAAAGGGCATCATTAAAACATTGTTCTGTTGCGGCCGCCATTTTGACTGCTGTGGTTAGAGAAAAGTGCTGTTGCATTACGAATAATTCTGGCTCTAAGAATGATGCATCGTAAACTCCCGCCTACCGTGTTGATTGGTCCGGTAAGTTTTAGACTGGAGAGTCTGGAGAGAGACTGGAGAATTGACTACACACATGCCGTAAGTCAGTCTGGCTGGCCAGGCTATCTCCCACCATCTTCACTGAAAATCCTAGGAAATCGTGGATTTCATCAGTTCACTGATTTTCCCACACACATTAAAGGTAATACCCTTCGATCTGATCTACTGTTCTGGCCTCACCACCTTCAACTGTTCAGCTGATGAACCTCAAGTAACGGATCATTTCCTCCTTTCATTTAACACCTCCCTCTGTCAGTCTATAACCAAGACTCCTCAACGTATCTCATTCAGGAATATTAAAAACATAAACATGGATACTCTCTCTTCTCACAGCTCCAGAACTTTGATTCCAGACCCTTCTTCCTCCCCTGATGAGCTAGCTTCTAAGTATATTACTGTTTAAATGCCAATCTGAATGATCCAGTGAAAACACGATCCGTTATCTTCTCCAACACAGCCCCCTGGTTAAACCTTGAACTCCATGAAAACTAAACAATGTCAACTTGAAGAAGTCCATAAGAAAATTTGTCTCATAATCCACAAAGAAATGTACACAACTAAAATAGCACACAGTATAAGGAATTATCTGCTCAAACAAAATCCAGTTATTATTCTGACTTGATCTGTTCTAAGGTAACTCTGGGACCTTGTTTTCACTGTTCAATAACATTTTCCAACCTCTGAATGCATCCCCCTCTTGTTCTCCACAGGCTGCTTCAATTCTATGATGTTGTTTTTTAATGAGAAATTCCAATGGATTCACCAGTGTCTGGCTCCTAATATGTCACCTATCTTCACTTCTGAAATTCTGCCTCTCTGTCAGCCATTTTCCAGGTTTCTTCTTCCAAGTATTTCAGGAATCTCTGAAATTATCTTTAAATCTGAAACATTTCCTGCAGCCTTGATCCAATCCCTCCAACCCTGGTCAAATCTTGCCTTCAGGCTCTTCTCCCCTCCATAAGTGCCATCATTTACCACAGGAACTGTTTCCGCTTTCTTTAAAACCACTTTTATCACTCCTTTGCTAAAGAAACATGGCTTAGATCCAAGCAACTTCAATAACCTCCACCCATTTCTAATCTACCTTTTATCTCCAAAATACTTGAAAAAACACCCATTTTAACTTCACTCCCATTTAACCCATATTTGCCTCTATGAGCAATGCCAATCTGGTTTCTGTCCCCATCACCAACGACCTCCTGACGGCAGCTGTTCCTGGTTTACTTTCTATTCTCATTCCTCTGAATCTGAGTGCAGCCTTTGATACAATTTCTCACTCCATCCTTCTCCACAGATCATCTTCTATTGGCATCACTGACACCCCTTGACAGGTTTCATTCTTACCTTTCTGGCCCGATCGGGAACTAAAGAACTTTAGTTGAATTAACTATCTATCCCCTGTCACAACTTGCGTGCCCCAAGGTGCTGACCTGGGACCCCTATATTTTCATTATTTACCTTCTTCCCCATGGCAATATTTTCTGGAAATTTAATATCCATTTTCACTGCTACACGGATGACACCAAGCTCTTTTATCCAGTAAGCTCAATTCTATATTTCCACCCTCCTCCTTCACTTGCTGCCTATTGGAAATAAAATCTTGGTTCAGCAGTAACTTCTTAAAACTAAACAGTGACAAAAACTGAAATTCTCCTTGTAGGAACCAAATCTGTACTATCCAAAGTCGGCAGTTTCTCCTTCTCAGTTGATGGCTCCACAGTCTCCCCTCGATAGGAGTCTATAATTCACCTCTCATATCAATAGCATCACCTTGTCTGCATATTTTTATTTATGGAATATTGATCCTCTTCATCCCTCCCTTTTCCCGCACTTTGCATCAGCTCTTGTGCATAGCCTTGTCACCTCCCGCATCAACTACTTTAACTCACTTCTGTTTGGTCTCCCTCCAAAATCCCTCCATAGGCTTCAAGTGGTTCAGAATTCAGCTGCTTACATTATTTCCAAAAAAAAAACCTCACTTCACCACATTACCCCAGTCCTACAGTTTCTCCACTGGGTCCAAGTTGGATTCAGAATAGAGAACACATTCAAGGCCATCCACAACCTCACACCCCCCCTTACCTCTCTGATCTCCTTCAAATCTCTACTCCTTCCCACACCCTTAGATCCTCCTCTTCCATTCACGTTACTGTTCCTCCCTCCCCATCTCAGCACTCAGAGTTTGGGAGCAGAGCAAGACAAAGCTATGCTCCCAAACTTGAACTTTATCCAAGCGGGATAAAGTTCTTAGAAACTTTTTAATGTGTGTTGTTTTTATCATGACCTTTTGTTACTGTTGAACAAGTGTCCTTGGGTGCTCTGAAAGGTGCTTTCAAATAAAAACATATTATTATTATTATTATTATTATTATTATTATTATTATTATTACTACTAGTTATTGCCTTTTGAATGTGTACGTGTTCACAGTGGCCTGTCCTATCTGACAATGTGTTGACCCCAAGATAAACAGCTGGGACAGATTTCAGCCTCTCAGTAACCCCAAAACTGTTAAATTAGGTGTGGGGGTAGTAGAATGAAAATCATTCCATCAAACACTTCACTTACCACACACTTTGTTTTATTGGTTAAGCATCTCTTCTCTGATTTACAGAGGCCCTCAAATTAAGCACGAATGTTGAATCCCTATACAGTTTGACAACGGTGACTTGCACTCATACTATTTCTCACATCGCATTGCCCTTTGCCTATCTCTTCAAATATACAATTACTGGACCCACTTTTTTGGTGTTGCCCCTTTTTGAAGACATTCTTTGCAGCACCAAAGAAGGGTCGATAAAAAATGGTTTAGGTTTAATTTGACAACTATTGCTACCTTTTAGCTGATATTACGGTGTCCTAATGGAGTCCTCGGTGGGCAAACCAGTCTCACCGGTTGTACAACTTGAAGATGCAGTGCCATTGTATGTGGTTTGCCCTCCAATTCATCTCTGCTTTCCTCACCACCTTTATGCAGTTCATATTGTTCTCCTTGGAGAATTTTCTCAAAGGTGCTAAAAGCAACCGTGGCTCTGACAGTTTACACTTCCACAGTGAAAAAAGTAACCCTCCATTAAATCCATTGCATTGGTAAGCTGGTTTTTCAAATTTTGAGTGGGAAGGGAATTTTATTGTTGCTGTGAAACATAAAATCCTGAAATATAGATACATTCATCAAAAGGTTTTAGTCAATCACTCAAGGACTGTGGATTCTGGAACAAATTCATAGCTATAATTCAAGAGCGTTTATTTTTCATCGCAAGGGACTGCTGTTTTAAAGGTACAAATTTAATTAGACAATTGACTCAAAAGCTGTGTTCACGAAAGGTGGGGCATGCTCTTTTTTCATATTTCATAAATAAGCGATATTAAAACAACACAAATAAACAGCTTAGTACAACAAAATAAAATAGATAACGATTTCACAATCTTTCCCATGACAAAGAAAAAAAGTGTTCTTCACCTGGCTGGACATCCTCCATGATGTCCAGCCAGGTGAAGAACACTTTCCAACATTTCATATAAATTTTGTTTGAGACACTTTTGAGCAGCTCATAAATGGAATATTCAACATTAATTGTAAAACAAGAAGAGGCACTTAGATGAATACTAAATATTAAACATAAGCCCATTTACTGTTAGGTTTCTAAAAAGCTGGTGCATGAACAGTGCTATTTAGGAGGATACTCTTCCTCGGATGCAGGCTCTGTTTAGTCACTTAATTTGTGGTGGGTCTGCGCCTCTGAAAATCTACCAACAGCCCCTGGTTTTCCTAGTATCGATAAAGAGATGGTTCAACTTCTACCAGTCCAAAAAAAGTCCTGTGTTCATTGCCTGTACTCAGAGTCATCTCCATCTTTGGTGAAGCTAACAATGGCAAAGTCGTCAGAGAGCTTTTGTAGATGGTAACCTGGGGAGTAGATGGAGAAGCCCACAGAGTGGGTGAACAGGAATAATCTTCACAGTTCCCTATGGGGCTCCCAAAGACCAGCCTGTCAGAGACACAGTCCCCTGTCCTTCCATAATGCAGGCAGCCAGTGAAGCAGTCCAAGATCCACTGGGACAGGTGTTGGTCCACTCCTGACAGCTACCGTCCCGACTTGATGGTATTAAAAGCACGAGAGAAATCAAAGAACATGATCCCCGTAGTGCTTTTAGGCTTCTCCAGGTGAATTAGAGCTCAGTGCAGGTGGTGAATGATGCCATCATCCACCTCGATTCCAGGCAGACAGGAAACCTGCAGTGAATCTACGCTGAGTGAGACTCTCAAGCAATATTGGCGGACTTCAGAGTTGGGGTTGTGTTTCTGACACCATTCAATTGCTTGTGGATTTTACACTAAAACCTTTGGCTGCTCTACCGTGTTTGTGCAGAACGCCTTGTCACCGGCACACATCTCTACACGCCTCTTTTCTCTCTCCTGCATTTGTTCTTTTCGCCTGCACTTCTTCCTTCTTAACGTCTGTGGCAGCATTACCGTGCCGCTCACCGGCTTAGGTATTGCAAGATCTTTTAAGGCTCTTCGGCTTAGTGCGGTTTCATTTTACGCTCATACTTTTCAGTGTGGATACAGTATTCCGCGCTGTGGGGAAATAACTTAAATCTCCTGAAGCCTGGCCGTTTAGTTTGTGACCTGAAATTTTCTTCAGGCTCCTCCAAATCCACCGATGCTGTTCTGCTGCAGTTGGTCCTCCATCTTCTTCCTGGAGATGTTCTTTCCCTCCCTCATCTTCCCTTATATCCCTTCTTAGTTCCTTCTGTACAGCTCTCAGCTCCCTCTAGCGTTTTGATCTAATCGCTCTCGTCTTCTCGTTCAGGAGAGCCTTTATGTCAGGGTTGATCTAGTACTGGTTATTAGAGAAACAGCACACCTGCATGACCAGCACTAGTCTGTGATGTTGTCAATGTCCTCTTCATGAGGAGCACACAGCTCTTCTCACACAGTGGAGAAAAAACGTTCCCTCAGAGCTTCTTCAGTCTCCTTGATAAACATAATAATTTTAACAATTTCATTTTTTAACCCCCTGAATCACTGCCTTTTTTCCTCTGAATGAGTCAGGTAAAGGGAGGCATCATTCTACTGTCTATTGCAATCTGCATCATCAGTGACCGATTCAGAAACGCAGCTCTAACACCATTAATCCAGTCAGATGTTCCCGAAATCTTTCGGAATGCCTTCTCAGGTGAAAACCTGAAGTCAGCTGTTATTTAGAACAATGATAAATATGATCTGTCGAGGCCTTTTCAGCACCTGTAAAAACAGGCACCAATTGCTCCCATCTACAAGATCGATGGCCGTTTTTACTCCCTGCGTGTTGTTTTTGCAATTTGCTTTGTGAATTCAGTCCAGAAAAAGAGCAACTAGCAGGAACAAAGCAATTTAAAAAAATGTCGAAGATTGTGGTGCTCTGTGAATTTCCGCAGACTTTTGAAAAAGCTCCACTTTGGAAAGCGATTTAAAAAAAAATTCTGCTTCTTTCTTATCAGAAAGTCTCTATTTTGTAAGGTTTTGGTGTTAGTTTGGGAAAGACCCTCAGTTAAATCTGGTAAAGTCATTGGATTGTGCCTTAAGAAAACTGTCAACGTAACTCAATGGTCAAATAAGCTCAGTAAGTACTAAATATTCTGAAAAGGGGAGATCAGTCCCCTGAATTCAGAAAAAACATTTGCATTAAAATGTCTATGCAGAACAATTTGTTAAACGAAACCAAGAGAGCTAAACCAAGAAAAAAACATTTAAAAAGAAAAATGGCTGTTCTGGATGAATATGGATTCCTGACGTTTTTAACAGAAATCTCAGTGATTTTATGAAATATGCACCTTTCACAACCCTGCAAGGATAAGTGGGGTATAAGTGGGGACAATGGATGGAAGGATAGATGAATGTTATATATTATTTAAGGGTATTCTACCCTGTCCGGTTGCTGCAGAGGGCCAAAAAAATACAGATGCCAGATACCAAACCATCATGTCATCAAAACATTTCCCTGGTTCAGTCTGGAAGAAATTTAAAGCTACAGCACCAAAGTTTAAGACCATATGTACTATAAAAATGGCTGCTGAAAAAACACTTAGCAAAAGAATAAAATTGTGTTAAAATAGAGCAAGCAAATACTTACAGTACAACACTTAGAGAGTTACATACATTTGTTAATTTGCATCCACACTAAATTATACGTTTCAAATGTTTATTATTAAATTGAACAATGCATTGGTTGAATGCTTTGGGGGGGGAATACTTCTTCATGAGTAGTTTGTGGTTAAACATTAGTTATTCGATGCTGCATGACACTGTTTGAGAAGGTTTTATATTTTGGGTCCCTTTCAAAGCCTGCTCTAGATGTGGGTGGATGGCTCTTGATCTTCCCTTGTTCATATTAAATAAGTCAGATATGAACCCCCACCTCCAAAACCTCGGCTTGCAGTTACACTGGGGGCTTATTGGATGTGAGTATGAGCTTGTGTGTAGCTTTCCTTTCAGCTCAGGCCAGTGAGTTTGAATCCTTTTGAACAGGCAGTAACATGAGGCAACTATGACAGGCAGGACGACCCTTGATCACTGTTAATTACCTAAGTGGACTTGAAGCTCCCAAACCACCAGAGCAATGCTGCAAGCGGAATTTGTCAAGGGGATGGTGCGCGTATGAGTTTTCAAACCGGTTTGGGAAATGTTGTGCAAGTGTATTGAAACATTTGGGTGCATCTTTGTATTACTATCATCATAACCGTGTGACTTTATCCCCTTCAAAGTGAGGGCGAAGCTCACCGGAAGACAATCGTGTTCTTCAACGTTGTTCAAAAGCAAAGCGGGGTTTGTCAAACTTGTCAAACACGAAGACACACAAAGCTCTTGAACAGTGGGCCTTTAATGAGGCAGAGGGCATTTAAGATTTATGAAAGGAGTTTTAAAACCCGACTACAATAGACTGGCATTACACTAGAAATCAAAATAGTTACATCATCTCTTAGGAAATGATCTGCGCAAGGATTACGAGGCTGACGCTCCGAATTCTCAGGTGATTAAAAGAAAAGAAAAAGACGGGTGCTGTTTCAGTTTTAGTCCTGCTCGGAACTATTAATAGATTTTCAGATCTTGCGACATGAAAAGGAAACTTAAAAGAAATCCTACAAAAAGAAAAAGTTACTGCTTTAAACTTTAAGAGTGTCCTCCGTCCCTCATTTGCATTATGAGTCAACGTGGGGCACTAGTGATTCACGACGGCCTCTTCTGTGCCGCATCCACTGAAAGGCCTTTGCTTAGGACACAGATGCTCAAAGTGTCCTTGGAAGTATCGACTGGATTATGACACAGCACTGATAGACAGCAGATGTAATCCTACTGTTTCCCATGGGAGCAAACTTGTCAATAAGAACTAATGGTCTGTTTTGCCCATGAAACCAGATGGCCACTATCTCCTACCTTATATATATATCAATTAACTAGGAGGAAAAACACACAAAAAACACTTAAAAGTTAAAATACACTCGCAAGCCACTTTATTAAGTACATATTCTCTGTTTAATTGCTTACTTAGGCAAAGGACTTGCTGAATTTGAATTGGTGCATTGAAATGGGGAAAAAGATCATTTCCGTGACTAAGCATGATCTTAGCTGGTCTAAGTATTTCAGAAACTCTTGATGAACTCTCCGCTGGGATTGTTACACACAACCCAGTGGTGAGACATCAGGGCCTTGAAGGTGTTCATATGAGGCAATCAGCTGTCCCAGAAATCAAACAATAATTGCATAAATCAATCACTACATTAAGAAAAAAAATCCTAAATGTTATTAAAATAAAGTAAAAGGATCAGAGAAAAATAATTTTGTTATCTCACAATGTTTGTTGTTTTCCATTGGACAAAGATCTTGTTTATCTTCTATATATCTACCAATTTCAGTACATGGGATGGATAAAAATACCTATGTTCTGTTTTGAGATTAAGAGAAAGACCTAAAAGTAACACTAAAAGTAAAATTTTAGATGTCATGTTTCAGTAGGTGTGGAAGAAGACTCAGGTGCAGACATGAGTGTTTTATTAACATAATTTATTATAAGAGAATCACAGGAAACACAACAGGAAGTGTAACAAGAGAATCCACTGGAAAACAATGAGAAGAGAGTTTTTATGCTGGGGGGAGATGTGGAGAGTGACAAAGCAGACCAGTGAGCAATCAGGGGATGATGAGAAAGAGCTGAGGCAGAGTGAAAGCAGGAGCTGAGGGAGGGAGACTAATTGACGTCGCTGGAGCTGGTCAGAGATACATGAAGCTATAAATCTACCAGAGAATATACTAAACGTACAAAGAACAGAAAAAAGAACCAATAAACGAATACACCAAGGAATGAAATAAAATAGCAATAACTAGAGAACATATGTACACAACAGGCAAATGAAGAAAATAGGAACAAAAGAAACCCAACGTAACATTGACGGGTTAAAAACTCAGAACTGTCTTGAAGGTAATGTATAGTGGGCAATGAAGTAAATAATTTCATTGTTCAAAATAAATGTAAATAAACCTGAGACATATTTTTTACAGTAATCTCTAAAAGAAGCATTTTCTATGTTCAAGAAACCCAGATGGTGCACATTTTGTAATTTTAAGCTTTGAATTAAACAAAAGCTACAAAACTATTTAAACACAGTTTTGACAATTTATTTGAATATAAATATATTTTGGAAATTCTTTGCCAAAATATTAAGCAGACCTCTAAGATAGCATCAGTTCCCTTGCTGATAGGGCGTGCTAGGGTGCCACCCACCACAAAATTGTAGGAAAAAAGTGTAAAACGTTCACCAAATATATCTTTACAAGTAAATGATGTGCAATGTTTAAAAAATGTTTGAATAGTATATTCAGTTTTTAGGTTGTGAATTTGTGAGCCATCTTTAGGCTCAGCATCCGAAAATAATTAGTTTGGCTCACAGACTTGAGGATGTTTTGAGACTCTGGGCTGTTTAATTAAGTAAGGCTAAAAAAGAAAACACTGAAAAAATAAGCTAACAATCACAGTGCCAAGTTTGTAATTCTATCATGTCAATCTGAACAAAAATCTGTGAGGGATGTCCTCAACACTATGTTGAATATGTGCCACAGAGAACTAAGGCAGCTCCGAAGACATTAATGGCCACAAACTGATACTTGCAAGGTGTATTTAATAAAGTGGCCTGTCTGAGTGGGCATGTTGAAGGTGGTCTTCAAATATTGCGTCCACAATGGAAAATAAGTGCAAAACCAATTTGGTCTGCACAATTTAAATGAGGAAATTGTGGCAACTACAGACAGTTTTGGAGCTGCTGTAAAAGAAAGATGAATTTCCAAGCAATATTTGTATTTGACACCAGCCCCCTTGCAACCCTGCGTGGATAAGCAGGTATAGATTATGGATGGATGGATGGATACATTACAGAGTGCATATGGGAACAGTGAGGGAGAGAGCAAAAAATCCCTCTTGCTACAAGCTACGGATACGCACTCAAGCCACTCCCGCCTCCCTCTGCAAAACACCACACATCCTGGATTAACGGGGACAGTCCCCATTTTGGATGACCTCTCCTTGGAAATGTCCCTGAGAACAGAATAAGAACTAAACAGCTGTAATGGTAGCTCGTCACGCTGCTGTTATAGTGTTACAGACAGACAAGAGTAGGAGAAAAAGGGAGTGCACAACACCCTCACACACTCACACACATACACTGTCAGACCTGCATGCCCCCCCTCCGGCTCAACATCACTTCTGGCAGATCACAATGATTAGGAGGTGCAGGAGGAGACTGAGGGAGCAGACAGCCCGCCAAAATCATAACATTTACCTGCAAGATATTTCCATTAAGTTTGTTCATAAGATTCCCTACTTCTGTTGGAAGATGTAAACTTTAACCGTCACACTTGTGGCCCATAAACAAAATAACAACTGCGACTTTGTTGTTGCTTTTCCCAAGCAGATACATTCTCACATGAGGTCTGCCTGAAGAAAAACAAAAATGTGAGAAATTCTTTACATTTATCCTCCTGAGATGTGTTTAGGAGAGACTGTGTTAAATGAAATGATCTGTTACAACTACATCTTTAAACGATGCTAAAGAAGGTTGTACAAAAAAGCTTCGCCATGAGGAAGAATTACATAATTACGTGGGAAGAGTCTGTAATTTCTTTTGGAGGAAAAAATGTTGGGTTATACAAAACAGAGATCCTAGAGCTGATATCAATACCGTTCCCTATCGTCCTACTGTATGCATTTGGGGATATCTAAACATGTATTTAATCAATGGCAATAATAAAATCGGGGAGGGCGCAATAAAGATAATCTTAAGAGATATTCCTGCCATGTCTGGTGTGTTAAGAGTGATTGCCATCTGACCAGACACCACACACTGTACAATCAAATCTATTTTATCAATGATTTTTTTATCGTTACGTGTGGTGTCTCTTAGGCTTTGAAAATCAATCGATTATCTAAAAATCCTGCCATGTGAACCAGCCTTTAGCTGGATATGAGAATCTGTGTGTAGATCTGCAAAATTTTGGAACAAAATAGAATCACAGTCTTAATTTGGTCATAATTAGAATCAGTTCCTTGAACCGATTTGACACCGTGTTAATGTATCTATTTCACCCGAAGACCTGTGAATTGCCTTAAAATGTAAATTATCCGTTAAAATAACACACTAATAAGTATCATGACTAACAACAATGGGAATTTTAGAACAACTACTGGAAGATCCTTTAGATTTATTTCAATTTTGTCAAAATATAATTTAATATATTCCATTTAATTTCTGAATTAACATTTCTGCTGAATGTATAGATTTGTTGTGTTGTAGTGGCGCAGACACCACGCACCCGCAACCATTACTTCTCTTCTTTTTTTGGACCCATGCTTTTGTCTTAAAGGTGATCTATAGTTAAGATTTCCCTTTTTGCACGTTTTTGTACTTCCATTTGGGTCTCTACTGACTTGTAGAAACAGTCCAAGCTCTAAAAAAAAAAAAAAATCTCCAGCTGTTCTGGCAAATGTAAATAAGTAAATGTTCTGTTGGTGTCTGGAAAATTAGCCTTTTCAAACCCCTCCCGATTCTTACATCACAATCGGTGGGCACAGCCCCTCCCCTAGAAACCCACACAAGGCTCCGCCCACTTTGTTAGCTGGTTTTACTGCTGCATGCACCGTGCAAAAGCTGTTCGGCATGAACATGATTAGTCATTTAGCACGAGCTAATGCTAACAATAGGCTACTGATAGCCCTGTGTCCATTTAGAAACTTATTCAGAAATTGTTGCTGAATCCTTGCTGGTTGTGCAGGAGGCTCCACTTTTTCTGCTTCTGCGTTTGACTCAAGGTCAAAGATGTACGGTTGCACCATTATGCATGTCTTCGCAGCCAGTTTCATGTGTATAAAGCACAAACTGGGGGGTGCAGTAGGTTACAGCTTATTTGCATAAAAGTGACAGAACCCTAAAACAGCTCATTCTGAAATGAGCTCACGGTAGGCAGACCTCAGAAGGTGAAATCTCATTATCTAATAATGACTTTGTGCAGGAAAACGTAATGAACGTGTTTTGCCTGGCTCGTAGATCTACCCTAACTTGTTTAAAAGTAAGCATAAAAGGTCCCTTTAAAATCCAAAGTTTTCCTATACAAGAGAGCTGACTCTGCAGTACTATTTGCTAAACTCTTCAGCCACAGCTCTCACCATGAGTGCTGGTCATTTTGCCACTTTGCCATTTTGTATCTTTGCATTTTTAAAACCCATCTACCACAGGACCATAAATCAGCTTGCTTCTGCCAGGGAAGTAAGAATCAGTTGGGAGAGGCCATAAAATAAGAGCAGAATCATAAAAGGGATTATACCAAAAATAAAAATATGAATAAGAATTGTTATAATTGTTTGGATAAATACTTTGCTTTGATAGTTGTTTGGCACCAAAATTGAAACTGAATGATAAATTTGATTCATAGAGCCTCATTTTGCTATAGGTTCACATGCATATTTAGGTGCTGCCAGAGAATTATTTGCTAAAAAATGCACAGAAGTATTTAGTTAAAGCCCAGTTATTCTTTCTCCTAGCAGATTTATATTTAAAGTAATCCTTTATTATTTTGACACCATGTTTCCTCTGACTGGAATTATTATTTTTATCTTGGAGTCAGCCAACCAGAATCCTTACTTAAGTCTGTAGACGGAGCTAAAGACACGGTGCTGGCAAGGAGGCACTCAGACCTCAAAGATCTCAAAGACCTCTATTGATCTCAAGATCAATTCCCTAAATCAAGTGGAAATATGCAAAAGCAAAAACAAGGAGTTGATTGCTGTATATTCAATACAAATTTTACCATTTATAATTAAGAAGGATATGATTTAATACCAGCATATTTTCAAATAAAATGCAAATATAAAACAGAGAAAACTTTTACAATGATTTATTATATTTTGACTCTCGTCTCTTATAAGAAACATAGTTCTTGAATGAAAAATAATTCAACCCTTTGTCCAGGGTATGAATAATTTTGGGCTTAACAAAAACACTGGAAGATACATAAATTTCCTCTCGCCTTAAAAAAAAGGCAAATCACAAATTTATTGTGATGTAAAAGTGAGAATTGTATCAAGTACAGCTGTTTGATCAGGATGGAGATTTTGTTTCATATGTTCTGATAAAGGTTCTTGGCCCACGGACAACAGTGAATGCCACGGGGTGAAATGCTCCCATTAGGTGGATCAGATTAGTGTTTGTAAGCCGCAGCGTATTGTCCGTGGAAAGAAGGAAAAAGCAAGTGAGAGACAGAAGAGGAGAGAGATGCTTGGGGAGCTCAGAAAACAGCACTATCAAAGGAGGGCTTCAAAGACTATCAGCTACGTCTCCTGGGTAATTTGCGATCCTGCATTCTTTCAACTTCAAAGGGCGGCTGTGTGTTGGAATACTGCAAGTGGGAGTGAAGATGTAGAGGGAGAGGGGGGGAGGGCTTGGACGAGGGGGGAATCTGATTTCTCTAATAAATGCTGACACCGGGCCTGTTTGATATTAGATTCAGGGAACAGTTTGATTTGTTATCGCCTTTGAAACTCTTCGGACGTCCTTCAGCGAGGCACGCTGGCGACCGTCCTGCCCCAGGAGCAAGCGGGGAGGGCAGAGAATACCGGGCTGGCAGGACAAGCGGGCAGCTATAAAGCTGACCATTAAGGTGCTATTGACCAGGAGTCTCTTTGTCTGAGTCTGTGCTTCTGTCTCTTGTGGGATTCATTCTGTACACCCCTTGATACACCATCAACAGCTCAATAAAGCTAGATAAGAAACATTTGAAGCTGCTAAGAGGCCTGATTTGGGCTGGATCTGTACAACTCTTTAGAGGTGACTTCATAGATATTCTTGTTAGAAGCAATATAACTGTGTCCTCCAGTATTGTACGCCATTATACAGATTTTCTACATAGGCTTTATAATATAGGAAGTAACATAGAGTTGGTACATTCTGAAATCATATTCAAAGGGTTATATCTAAAATAACAATAAAAAAATATTAGCAGAAATACTAAATAAACCTGTTTTTGAAGATTAAATATTTGATATTCAAAGTACCCAGGTGGTTTAATGTAAAACTTATTAGGTAAGAAGTTGTTTAAAAACCTTTTTCTTTCTTTTTTTCTTTTTTTTTTAACCATACTGAAGTGTTAGAGGATGAGCAGCTGGAGCAGATTGTTTTGATACCTAGTAATAACCGCATGAGGAAGATGAATATCAAAAGAGGAAAGTCTCAGGAGTGGTTAGGAAAGCACTTCTTACAGGATGGATCTCTACTGCAGTTTCTGCCCAACGTCAGGATTTTCTTCTTTTTTTTTTTTTTTCTTCCCTGAATTACCATGTGACTGCAGTTTTGGTGCAATGAAGGCCTGCTGTCAATCACTCAATTCAGAATGACAACAGAGGTTTTGAAAATTACGTTTATAGCTCAATCTAAAATGTATGGCTAAACTAAATGCAATGTAGAAGAGTAACAGTAGACACCTGCATTGCTTGCATAGCATCTCTGAAACCCTTTTTTTTATTTTATTTTTAACGCTGAACCGATTAGGAATCTGAACATTTGCTCAATACTTCAGGAGATCCATTGAACCATTGTCTGGACCGAGTTATCCATGCAGGGGGATAGCTCACAATTTTCGGATTCTTTAAACAAAAAAAACATGCATAAGTTTCCTTCACCTAAAATATTTGTTGCTTGTCTGTTGGTCTATCAAATGAAATCAAACTCAAACATATAGAGGTCTTTGGTTCTAATATGATAAAAATGTGGAAAACGTTTAAGAGGATATAAATCCATTAAGCACTGTTTGGAAATAAACTCAGAGTTAGATAAAAAAAAAATAGTTTTTAGTTGTACCATTAGCACAGGACAGTCAAGGTCCAGTCAAACTTAACGTAAAATACTCCTATTGTCATCCATTTATTTTTATGATATGATCCTATGCTTTCTTCAACACATCATTTAGTTAAATTCCTGCAAGTTTTGGTTTGTCAATACCCCCCTTGTTTTTCAAATCCATTTTTAACCAATCACACCAACTTTAAGCAACAGATTGTGTTACCAAAGCTTTTCGCCCTTCTTCAGGGTTAGTGAAAGGCAACTCATGTAGGCAGCCCCATCTGTTGGACCAAACTACAACAAAAACTCTTAGTGCCAAAGTGAGCCCAACAGATTCACTTTCACAAGTGGAGCATTATTGATTTCACTGAAGTGCTCCATCTGATACTCATGCAAAAGACTTTCTCTGACATTATTTTTGGGATTATTTCAATTTAATTGAACAGAAAAATGGAAAGGTGAAACAGAAATAAAGGAAGGGTGAAATGTGACAAAAAAATAGAGTAGAACAGAGTACAAGAACCCAGCTTCAGAGAAGAAGTATCGCAGGTACAGACAACAAATACCTATGATAACATTCCTGAAAAATACACAGTATTGTTTAATACATGATCTATTTAGTGGCAGCCAACAGAGCCAGGGGGTCTAGGATCTGCAATACAGCCGCCAGCAGTGACCCAGCACACATCCGGGCTCCGGACACCGAGAACCACCAATGCACCAGTGGGTCAAGGAGCCAACCACCAGCAGGGAGCCTGACTGGGGGGTTGGCCCCACAATTAGTAGAGACCAGAGATGTTCCAGGAGATGGGGCAGCCTAGAACCCAACTTGACAAAGAAATAAGCACACAGTCACAGACTGTCATGTTTATGTTTTCCATAACCTACCCTAAAGCAACAAACACAGAGACAGCAGTTAGTAATGAATGGTTTAGCGAGAAAGTTGTAGGTGGATGACGGAGGAAGTTTGGATAAGGTTCTGGCTGACAGGGAACGTCTGGACTGTAAGTGAGCAGAGAAGACAGGGTTGAGCTCTGACAGCAAGACGGAGGGCAAGATGGTGCAGCAGAGGCTGACTTACACAATGAATGGTAGTGGAGAGCTGGAGGTGACGTGGCAGGTTGCGCTGGAGGGTGGACAGGCTAGGTGGTCAAAGGGTAGCCAGGAATGTTGTCAGGAGTTCCAGCAAGACTATATGAACAAGAATAATGTTTCACTGCAAGTATGTCAAATAATTTGTACGTTTTCATTTTTCAATGCTCATCATCATTTTTATATTTGCAACTAAACATACATTCAGATAAAACAAGTATTGGACCTTCAGAGACGGCATTGGTTGATGCAGCATCTGGGTGGCACAAGGCAAATTTAAATACTCTTTTATCAGGCTTCAGGCTTGCAAACAGCCATAAAGGAGCTTCACTTAACTAGAATTATCAAGAAGAAGCAAAAAGGATGCAGCTTAGAGTTGCTAGTCCAACCTTAGAAATGAGGGACACCTTGTTAAGACGGGGTTCTTGGGGGGGTCACAACAAAGCAACTCAAACTAAAATTGCATTTCCACACACCATTGATTGTATAAGTTGTACTTGAAGTATGCCAAGTTAGTAATGAAAAATGATTCCATACTGTCACTACTTTTGTTACAAGTAGTGTGAATGAGTTTAGCATTTTGAAAAAATAAAAAATTATCTATGATGAAGAAGCGCTCAAATGCAAGCAGGAGGTAGGCAGAAGAGTCCAAGAACGTACATAAACAGAGAACCATGGCAGCAAAAGGTCACAAGGATCATGTCAGGGTCTGAGAGCTCATGACCATTAGGATAGGTGAAACCAGAAGGGAGAGGATAACAAAAAAATAGTTCACTTCTTGGCTTCTTCAGCGTCCAAGAGGACAAAGAACAGAAGCAAGGAGCTATTGTGCACTCCAGTGTAACAAAGAAGTCCAAATTTCAAGTTACAAATTAGATAAGATAAAAATGTTCACTGAACCTTGAATTTTTATTTAAAAGGTTGAAGGTTCCTCATGAAGCCCAACGTGGCTGCTGAGTGTATAACAGATAGAGATAGCGTGGGAAACACGCTGGTAATTTGCCTTTTACTCCGGTTTGTTACAACAGTCAGAAGCAGTATTGCGCAACCTCTGTTGGTGAATGTGTTGCTAAGGTGATTGTAAATAAAAATGCAAACTAATACTTTAATAATTGACATGCACTGTTGGTTGTAGTTAGCAGTGGCGACTTGTGATAAATAATTGAAGCAAGGGGATGTTTTTCTCCTCTAGCGAAAGCCTTGCGAAATGATTTAGTAAATAAATTACCAATTTTTCTTTTGCTGTGCCATTCTGTCCTGGATGTCTTTATGTCGGTGTCGTCTGTATCTTCCATTTTCATCGAGTGCGAGGGACATATGAGTCTGCACATCTAAACAGCAGGGGTGTGACTGACAGTTATCATGAATTAATCTAAATTGACAAAGAATGACACAAAAAAGCTCTGATTGGCCACAGGTGCCGAGAGCTGCACGCTAAGGAGAACCGACTGGAGACCAGAATGAAGTCACATTCAAGCCAAAAATGTAAAAGTATACATGCGGCCTACGGCATTAAAAAAGCATAACTTACACAAACCATATAAGTCAAAATATCAAATAAACCAAAAAAGAAAAAAGATTAGGAATACTCAAAAATCAATTGTCACATTAAATGAGAGAACAGATGTGATGATAATTTTTTATCTGGTCATTTATGGTCACCATATCTACATTGTTTTCCTACAGTTCTCGTAAGCGCCCAAGCGCCCCCTACAGATAAGCTGCCACTTGTAGTCACTGAGCACAACTTTTAGTAAATCTCTGTTCAATATGATCATATTCAATAAAGTGGAATTTTATTGGATTGTTAATTTCGGAAACATTTGCAAATTACACGCAGATGCTTTACAACCTTTGTTTTATTTATTTTAATTATGACAATTTACCTCTTACAGCTACTGAAAATATGACATTTAAGATTAGAATATTATACTCGATCAATTAAAAATAAAAAAATTTTAATATCTTCTTAAAGATAACTTTCAAAAGGTACTTTTGCTCTGACCAACGATCCTCAGTGGAACAGCTTTTCTAATTTACTGAATGTGACTGTAGGTATTAGTTCATGTTTGAACGGCATCTCTGAAAAAACATTCTGTTTTCAGTTGTGATCTGATACAAACGAACCAGTATTTGATAAGTTATCTTCTTTGTGTGAGTTTAACAAAACTAAACAAAAAAAATAAATAATAATAATAATTCAATAGTCAGCAGATTGCATGTCCAGCCTTCCGATGGAAGATGCACTGCACTTTATGGCCGTACTTTGTGATGGCCAATCCAAAACCTAAGTTCCACATTTAGCCACAGTCTGAACAAAGATGAGCATACTGTAAAGACCCTTAAGGTGAAAATAAACACCTGCAGTCCCATTGCCTCACCCACTTTGTGTAGCATTCACTGACCCCAGGACCATTATGCTGTTTGATTATTCTGCAGGGTGATTGATGTGTTTTACACCTAGGTGGACTCTATGCATATTAAAGCATGCCTTACCATTGATCCATTGACGCGTGGCGATGCGTAATGAATATCCAAAAGTGCAGAGATCGGCTGCCTATGACATCACCTCCGACTCGGAGATGTTTGATTCATGATATCCAAACAGGACACAAGAGGCTTGCAATTGAAATGTAATCAGTGCGAAACTACAACACTCCTGTGCCGTGCCAGCTGAAAAACACCCAATCATGCTAGCCCGAATCTATCAACCCTCTCCCCGCAGCCCCACCCTGCCTGAGTCCCTTCCCTCCTTTTTCCCGTCTTTCTTTCAGCTCATTAGTGCTTGGTTTTCAACAAAGAGCCATCTGGGCAAGGCTACCTGCCAGCTCAGGTGGGCCTTTACACGGAAAGAGACAGCTTCTCCTCAACATCTGTCTTCCTGGATCAAAGATGTTTCTGTTTACCCTCTTTAACTCCCCTTCTCGTTTTTTTTTCTCCTCCTTGTTTTTCATTCCCTCCCTTCTTATCTCCCGTTGCCTAAGTTCTGCCGCTGAAGCTTTCCATACATAAAACAGGAAGTTAACTAAATGTAGCATCCTCCTCCCCCTTTCTTGTCTCTCTCCACCTCTTTGTCACTTTGCAGCTCTTCTTCTTGCCCTTAGGGTGCTGTGGATTCTTCTGCACAGCTTTGATTCCGCTTTTTACGTTTTGTTTTGTTTTTAGATAATTGTTTCCCTGTGTACATAATGACAAAGATATTTTTGAAATTTATTTTTGCTTCTTTTCTCAGCAGTCCTTTTAGAAAAAGATTATGTTTTGTTATCCTTAATCATCTACTCCTGGCTGCCTCAGATTTTAAGAGGAACTATGTTACAATTAGCTCTCACATATTCTTAATATTAGCATTTAAAAGCTGTGCCGATATTAGTATGCCAGTAGAGTGCCTTGCAAAGGTATTCATGTGCCCTTGAACTTTTCCACAATTTGTTAGGTTACAACTTTAAATCTCTTATTGGGATTGTATGTGATAGACAACATTGTGACAAAATTGTTGAAGAGAAGTGGTGTCTATTTTTTTTATATTGTTTTAACAAATAAAAATCTGAAGAATGTGATCTGTGTGTATACTCAGCCCGCCTAAGTCAATACTTGGTAGAACCACGTTAGTAGTAGAACCTTAGTAGAACCACTACAGTCAGAACTAGTCTTTTGAGTCTATCCACCCCATTTTCATTATAAAATGCAGAAATATGTCAGATGCGATAGAAAGTGTCTGTAAAGACATTAAATTTCATGTCTTGACTTAGATTCCATATTAGTTTTAGGTCTGGAATTTGGCTCCCCCTTTCTAACATTAATAAGTTTTGATGTAAGTCACTCTAGTGTGTCTTTGTCTAAATGTTGACCTGCTGGAAACTGAACTTCCTCCCACAGTGTTTTTTTCCTTTATGGCTTCATCCATTACACAACCATCTGTTAGCAGTTACCAGAAAATCATCCACACAGCATGATGCTGCCACCACCATAGTTCACCGAGGGCATACTTCAGCTACAGGTGTGCGAAAAAGTGTTGCCCTTCCTGATTCCTCTTTATTTTATTTTTATTTTACTTTGATTGTATTTTTTTGCATCTTTGTCATGCCTGAGCGTTTCAGAACCAATTTCATTAGTCAAAGACAGCACAGGTAAAATGTAGTTTTTAAATGAAGGTTATTAATTATTAAAGGTAGAATGGATGATTTTTCCGTAAATGTAGGTGAGAAACGGCCACGTCCATTTTTAAATAACTGTGCATGCGCAAGACCATCCTACCTGCTCTTCTGCTCCTCAGGGGGGGGTCACGTAAAAAGATCTTCCAAATCCACGTGGTCTTATTTCTTTCTTCTGAGGCCTTCCTCAGCTAACACCAACGCTAACTGGATACATTAGAAGTACACATGCGCAGCCAGCAAGCGGAAACTAACAAGGAGCGTGTAAAGCACATTGGTGTTATGTGAGTGCATCAAAATGATTGCCATGTAGCAGTCGTATAGTCGATTTGGGGTGACCCCCCCCCCCCCCGACCCCCCCCCCCCCCTTTGGTCAGTGTTGGATGTGAGTGTTATGTAAGAATGTGTGTACAGCGTCTTTTTTTTTTTTTTTTTTTCTGTGTGTGGTGAGTGGGGCACAAGGGAGGGATGGGGTGAATGAGTTTTCCTTTTTTTTTTCCAGGTATGGGTGTGGTCTGCTCCCTCTCCCAAGAACATCTCAAGTCTCCGCTAGGTGCGGAGCCCATCCCCCCACGTCCTGCCCTCCTCCACTTCGTTGGCGGGCGCCTTGGCCCCCTGGCGCATTGCTTGGCTTCGGGTTTGGGGCGGGCTCCCGGGCGTGCGCCGGCCCACTCCCGGCGGCCTCTTCGCGGGGCCTGGCCCCCCGGGGGGCGGCCGGGGCCCCTGTCGCGGGGGCGGGGCGCCCCTGGGGCCTCTGGCCCTCAGGGCCCATGGCCAGGACCACTTCAGCGGGGCTAGCTGCCGGCGGAGCCCACGGGCTCGTCTCCGCGGCTCTTGAGGGCGTCGGCATTGCGGTGGCTGGGGGATTTCCTCGGGGTCGTCTCTGCTCCTTCCTTGGGGGGGGTTGCAGATATCCTGTGTCGGCCCCTCCTGGGCGACCTGCTTTAGGGACCCCTTTGGGAGTCCGGGGCTACGGGTCCCCTGACGCCTGCCTCTGTGCTCGGGGAAGGTGGCTCTTTGGTTCTCCACAATCACTATCAAGCTATTTCTGGATAATCTTCACCTAAACTAGTGCACTTTCACATCTCCTACAGGTGCTGGGTCCCAGGTATTAAGGGTTCACTTATATACAGTAATCTTATAATTTATTTATTTATTTATGTTCTTTCACTTTCTTTTTTCAAATATCACATTACACATGTCAGCTTACATAATAATATATATGATTTAGCAATGCATCTAGGTGTTATTAGATTGTATCTGTTGCTTTATGTCTGTTGGTTGTGCTGTTCTTTTTGTGTCTCTTTCCAGGTGATGGAGCAGACAAAGAAGGTTTTATCATTCTCTCCCTTTTATCTCCTCTTTCTTTCACCTCTACTCTTTTTTTTCTTTTCTTTCACTTTTTGTTCTTCCTTTACTCTCCCATTGTCATGTCCATATAATTTGAAATTCTCCTTGCAGGAATCATAATAAAGCTATTTACAAGCATAAATCAAGTGGAGCACTATGGCGAAGGCCGTTTGCTCCACTTGTAAAAGCAAAATCTGTCGAGCTCTATCTGGCATTGAGACATCAATTCCTATTGCCATATTGCTAGACAGGACACTGGGGAAAAAAAAAAAAAAAATAAAATAAAAAAATGATTGCCATGTAGGGCGACAAGATATCAAATAGCAAAATGCAGGACGATAGGATGCTTATGAGGGACACATAACCAACATGATGACGTCATACATTTTAATTTACCACAGATCGCAAATTACAATAATCAAGCTCTGCTTTGCCCATTATTGCACAACAATGAATTATCCCAACTTACAAGTTTATTAAAAGAATTGTCAACATTTTTAAAAGTTTAATAAAACTTTAAATTAAGCCCTGTGACTGGCGATCATGTCCCATCAGATAGGGCTCGATGTAACACCGGCATGGAAAAGCAGGTATAGAAAATGTATTGATTGATTGATGGGATATTAGACTTTAAAAAAATTTATAAGATTAAAAATAAAAACTTTATCAAGAAAGAACTTGACTGACTGAAAACTGAATTTACTTTGTTTTGATGTTTCCTTAATATTGTCTAGGCATCAAAACCAAACACAAATGTGACGTGACTGAATGGTATAGTATGTAGACTGTTACAATTAATTCACTTTATTCTGTTTCCCCAGATGTATCTGTATATGGGAAATTTATTGATCAAGTCAGCCTTTGTTCAAACTTCATTGTTGCTCCAAACAGGCGAGACGGATGTTTTTGCACAAGTGGTCGTCTTGATCCATCTTGATTTCTGCTCATTTTTTGCATTACACACTCTTTTCAATCAGTGCTTTGGAAATGAAAAAATGGAAAAAAATAAGTGTGGTACTCCCCTTAATGTTAGACAAATGTGGAACAGAAACATTAGTATTTTTGTACAGATCCATCATTCTTTAGATCAATAGTTTCACTGTACGGAAATGACAAAGAACAAAAGCAGTTTAAAACCAAATCCACATGTGCTAAATTCAAAGTGTCATGAAGACACTTTTAACCTCAAGTCTCGTTGTGTTAACATGGACACGAAAAATAACTTAAAAGAAAACTTAAAATATAAAAAAAATTATCCTTAAAAACAAAGAATTGATAAGTTTTAGACTTAAGATTTTGATAAGTTTATTAGGGTTACAGTTTTCCTCTGTGACATATTTCTTCTCAGTATTAGGCCTGGCCTCAACAAACCCATGTCATTTTAGCAATATTATCTTACCATTAATCTAAAAATATGTTACCATCTTCAAAAACTCAATATACTGACCAGCCATACACAGGGTCTCTGCTTACATATTTAAATATTTAATCATATTTAATATGAAATTGTCCATAACAAGGCGTATACAGAAAGTGTGAAATTTAAAAAGTCATCAGTCTTGAACTTGTGTAGTTGACTGGGGGAGAACAAAAACAAGCCGTCTCCACTTCCAACACACCAAAGGAATAGATATGGATAGGAGACAGCAGAGGCTGAAAGACAAAGCAAAAAGAAGCAAAAAAACATGAGCCATATTGTGAGAACATTTCACTCCATCAGGAATTTAGAAGTGCCAGTTTTAGAATACTTTGAATAATTGAAACGTAACAGCAGGTTTTGCACATACAGTAGAATGTTAAATATTCATAATTATTTATAAAACAGTAGTCTTCATCTAAAAATAATGCCGATGACCCACATTACAATTAAGATATCAGCTTACTTAAAAAAGTCTCCAGCAGGTCTTGGGTTCATCTGTAATGGTGTGGTGCTTCCAGCCTCTCATCATGAGCATCCTGCACCTGATCCTCTGACCAACTGTCTGGTCTCTGTTAATCTTATCCGACGTATTGTTGACTTCTCTCTCTGCGGCTAAATCGACAGCAACGGGCGTCTGTGCAGCATCAGGATCCCGTTAGATGTGCTAATGCTAACTTGCAGAGTCCGACCTCTGCGCTTTTGTGCTGTGAAGGACTGTTCAGAGCTGCTTTTATCATCCAGTTCAGGTTCTCTTGAGCTACGACATCACTGCTGTGATCATTTCCCTTCGCTTTGCCTCTCCCATCCAAAACACCAAAAGCCCCTTGAAGGTACGGCAAGTGTTGTGCGTCAAAACAAGGGTTTCTTTTGAGGCAGTATTTTTTAAATTAAGACATGCAGAGTTCGATTCCTGTTGCATAATAGTTTTTTTTAACTCAATATATAATAGCTGATTGTACATTGAAATTGGGTGTGTCTTGTGAGGAAAATATCACCACAATCACATGTTGGATAATATTAACTTAGATGAAAAAGAAAATTATCTAATATTTTCTTGGGGGTGCTATGACCTTTCCAGAGGGAGCTATGGCACCCCCTAGTGCCCCCTGGCGCCGCCATTGCTCTCCCAGTGTGTAACCGCCAGATTCTTGAAAAAGCCACCGTGTGAGTAGATCATCCAGCGTTCCTCGTCTGATTGCCTGTTATTGACCTGTCTCCTTCCTGTTTTCTCCGGCCTCCATTGGCCTTATCAGATTCTCCTGTTGGCCTCTGTGTTCTGGACACCGACCTCCTGCCTTGACTCTCGACCAAGCCTGCCCATCTCTGCCCCTGTCTGGATTCTCCTGCCAATCGTTTACGACCCAAGCCTGGACCTTGGATCTGTCTCCGTTTGCCTCTTGTTACCGATTCTCTCGCCTGGATTCTGGACTCACCCCTTGCCTGGCCCTTCTGAACACCTCTGCCTTGTGGACTGTTCCCCTGTGCATGACCCCTGAACTGACAATGACTTCCCCACCAGCCTTTACCCTGCCTAGCCACGGCGAGATTCGGATCAGTGCGAATCTTCCAGACAGAGCCGTTGGGATCAATCTTCAGTGGCAGTGCTACCTCCCGGCATCTGAGAAGGTTGAAGTATAGTATTAACAGTTGTACTTTGACTACATTCGCCCACATGAGCTTTGGATCTTTGCAGCCTCTCCAGAGTTACCATCTTTACAGCTTTTCTCATTAATGCCCCCCCTGGCTCACTATGCCAGTTTAGGTGGACTTTAGGCAGACAGGCATGTTTTGGTTGGTTTGCAGTCTTGCCATACTCTTTCCATTTTTGAATGACTAACTGAACAGTATGAAATAGATGTTCAAATTCTGAAATTGTGTTGTAACAACTTGATCATTTGACATAGCTGCTGTGCTCTTTGGTGCTTTGGAGGCTGTTTGGTCCCTAATGTTTTTTAAAAGCATATAAAGTACCACAAAACGGCTGGATTTGTGTTGAGAATAAATTACACACAATATGACGAATTCTGAACTGAGTATGCTATTATTTATAGGATTCTTTTTAAAATGAAACAACGTATTATTTACGCCCTGTGACTGACTGCCACCTGTCCAGGGTGTACCCCGCCTCTTGCCCGATACTCCGCAGCCCTCCATGGCTAAGAGGGTATAGACAATGGATGAACGTATAATTCACCTTTCAGGTCAGAACTATGCACTACATTGTATAAAACACCTTACGGTTTACGGTTGCAATGTGACAAAATGTGGAAAAGTTCAAACACTATGAATATTTGTGCAAGGCAGTGTGTGTTGAATTTTCTTGTCACACAGTGTCTGCAAAGATCAATAAAGATGTTGGGCTATATGTGTAGACAGTAAGAAATAAGCTTTAGACAGATTTACAGCTTGTAATCAGACACAGATGGGTCCCCAGTCCTTTGGCAACCGCAGTTTATGTCATCGAAAGCTTTGAGGTTTGTTTTTTTTTTCCTGGAAGAAAAATGCCGGCTGCTGTAGGTAACCCCTTTCAGTGGTTATGAGATAGTATATTCAGCTGATATGGCCCTGTAGATACGGGAGATCAGGGAAAGTGTTATCCTTTAAGCCAGGTGCTGCTGTTCAACACAGCCGGTTCCTGCTGACTGAAACACTTCCCTGCGTGCTTCTGTCTGCCCGTTGGCTCGTCTGACTTGTCTTCTCACAGGCTCAGTGTGCGTGTGAAGAGGTTACTCAGGCCTTCTGTCTGAGCTGTGAGAGTGCAAAGCGCAAATCTGGTGACAGCGTTTGATCATCAGCAGGCTTTCTGGTAGCCACCTTCACGCGGAAAACTGGAAGTGCTGCGTTGGTTCTCCAAAGCTTTTTGCTCAGAACTAATGAAGATTGATTAGCCTTCCTTTCAGAATCAATGGCGACTCTATTTTAGCTATGCCTGCTTGCCGGGATGTGTTCTGATCAATGACAAAGCTATTTTTTGTGTCAAGGGCAGGGCCCAGTTTACTTCAGACAGGATGAGAGAAACAAGCCTGCCTGACAGACCGTTCAAGGCCACAAAAAAGCTTTGAATGCTCGAACAAACTCCTCCCTTTCTGTCCCATAAATAGTTCTCTGCCCTCAAAGTGTTGATAGTGAATTAATTGTGAGAGGTTTTAGACACATTACCAGCCGGGACAATTACATCACTGTCAGCTTACAACACATCACCCGCTGTTCTGCCAGTTTTGAGAAACACTGCAGGGAAACCCAGGCAGGAGCGACTCTTGTCTACTTAATCTCCCTCTTTACTCTTACTTCAACCCATCTCTACTCCTTACACTTCCGCCAAGAGTTTCTACTGGCTTGACGTCTGGGCGGGGGTCGGTGGGTCATTGTCCATGTTTCTCCTGCATCAAGTTCAGCAGGAGACAGGCAACTGGAGCGTGAAACAAGACTGTAGTCTGCGGGTGGCCACTGGCTGAGCTCACCTGCCGCTAAATTCACTTTGACAGGTGAGATCACAGCCTCGTGGCGGGGCACTGCACCCAGCCGAGAGGCGAGAAGCACGGGGCTGTCGGAGCTCAGCCTCAAAGGACCTACCTTTGCGCTACCGCTCAGAGGAACAAGAATGTTAATGGTGAAATATCACATGGGTTGTGAGGCTGCACAGGCTTTCTGCAGATTGAAAAAGGTTTGAGCCAGGTAGCACCGGAGACGTAGTCAGCTTGTACACAGAATCATTAAACATCCAATTTATCTCCGTCCCTCTATCACTATGGTTCTTATGGCAGCTCAAGTACCAGTGGTGGTACTTGAGCTGCCATTAGAAATTCTCAAAAGGAATTTTCCGATTCATTATTTACATGATATATAAAAACAAATGAAGTATGAAAATAAGCAACAACAGACGGAAAAGATTAACTGTTTAAGCAGACTGATCTTTACATCATCCAAAACATCTCTGAAGAAAAATGGGAATAAATTTTCCAGTACAAGCTGAAGTGGACGGTATCCCAGAAACAAATGCTCTGAAAGTGGAACTTTGAACCTCACATCAAATACATTTTAGGCATCTTCCAAACATTTATTGTGAAGGCTAGCTATGATTTAAAAAAAAACAACCTAAAAAAGGATTAGCCCTGTGTTTTGTTCACTGAAGCAACATGTTCACTAAATGTTGTAGTAATGCTAGGCCTGTGTAAAGGAATTCATAAGGAACAAAATGTCAGAAGTGCAAAAAAATTATTTCTTAAAGTGCCTTTCACTGATTTATTTGGAAGGTCATAATAGATGTTGAGGTTGAGTTTTGTGATAAACTGCTGACTTTGAACTTCTAACAAGCTTTTCATTAAAAATTCCAATGCTATTGTTGAATATTTCCAGTTGAGCAAAAATAAAAAACGCTACACTGCATTCTTAAGCCAATCATTCAGTTTCTTTGTTGTTGTGTTTATTACATAAACTGAAAAAAGGTTCAGGCGCTGTTGCATTAGATAGAGGTACATAAAATATATGGTTAGAATAGAGTTGGCAGAGTGGCTTAAAAGGTGTTTTTTTTTTTTTATTTATTTTTTATCCACTGACGACAGTTCACGCGATAAAAAAGAGGATGTAAAGGAGGTGGAAACAAAACAAACTTTTCAATCATCCTTTTAACAGCGTCCAAAAAGTTCTCTGTTGTGATTAAACATCGACTGGGCATATTTTTACTTCTGTCTACTGTACTATGGGTGAGCATATTGGTGACCAAAAACGTATATGTTTTTTGTATTTATAAACAAAGCCTATATATACACATTCATTGACAAATCTACTTACTTGTTCTGTGAAAAACCAACAGTTTGCATCCAATGTTTAAATGAAAAGGTCAACTTTATTGGGGGAAAAAAATAATCACTGCTTTTCGCACCAAAGGGCAGAGATTTGTCAGAGTTTTGTTTCTGCTTGCTGGCTGTGCATGCGTACTTCTACTACCTATGTATCCGGTTAGGTTAACAGTTATCTTCAGTGATTGCCGTTCTGTCATGATTTGGGTTTTGTCTTTGGGTTTTGGACTGTTTATTTTTCCACTCCATGCTCCACACCTACCAGCCACCACTCAGCACCATGATCAGATCCACCTGCTGCCACTAATTACCTCCCTGCCTTTATAATACTGCCACACTCTACACTCCCTACCAGAATGTCTCATCTTGCCTCATGTGCACTGCCTGTATGTTGCGCCCAGTCTTCGTGTGCGCAGCATGCCAGACTCCAGGGTTTTCTGCAAATGACCTGCCCTTACCAAGTAAGGATTACCAGTAGTGATGGTGAGATGAAGCCTCATGAGGCATTGAACCACTTGAGCCAACTGGTTCGAGAAAGGGTTCATTTCTTGGAGCTTCATGTGCACACAACACCACCTACTGGCCAGGTGTATAATCACAGCCAGCAGTATCTTAACACGTGTGATGCATTGATTTTTTTTTGTCTATTATGGCTCTTGGGAATGACTTCACAAAAGGTGTAGGACGAAATAATTTGTCTACATAACTTATGTAAACACATGTGTGTATAATAAAATATTGTTTGAATGTATTCTCTGTGTGTAATTATTCCCAAAATAGTAGTGTTGTGTGATATGGCATGGTGTGTAATGATCAGACCTCTCAACTTTGATCAAAAGTTAAGAGTGAGATTATGCTAATTTTGGGGGCGGGGGGGGGGGGGGTGGGATTATGGTCAACAATTTCCCCTCAGCAGCAACACTGAAGCACACAGAGGATTACGCTGCTTCTTTATGCACGATCCAGCTGCTGATGTCTCCCTCCTTTCAGCTCAATGCACTTCTAGACTGTTAGTTTATAACATTCTCATTCCTTTCACAGTGACATGTTTCTCAGTCAGTCGCCGCGCTGACCAGACAAATCGCTATTGCTCTCGTCAGTGCGGCGGTGCGGTGTGCGGATTTTACCCCTGTTGGTGCGCTGCGTGCGACGGATAAACAGTGGGGAAAATGCATAACTAAATACTGTAAAGGGCTCCTATAAAGGGAACAGGGGTATTGACAGATCTGAGATGAAGCCCCTGATGTTACAAGTTCTTTAAAATTACCCTTAAAAGTGTGCACCTGAATTAAAGCGCGAGGCAGCAGCCCACCGAAGCGCCACTGATTCTATGTTGTTAAAATCAAAAGAGCATGAAACACAGCTAGTAACTCTCCTATTGACTTTAACTGGCACACGTTGCTACCGATGTGAGGACATTAAACATAGTGATTCACATTTTGAATGGAGAACGGTGATAAAAGCACCTGCTCCGAGGGAAAGGGGGGGGAGCAAGGGCTGAGGCACAGAAATACGGTGCATGTAGTTAAAAAATGCAGAATTAATAAAAATTAAACTTATAAACAGACCAAGTGGTGTTTTAAACTGCATCTGGTTAGCAGAACTACTTTATGATCCAGCGTGCAGCCATGACTGGTTCTGAATGAACCGGTCATCTGGCAAAATCTGAGCCACTTCCTGAAGCAGTCACGTGGTACAGCCGGGCAGCGAGGCTTCGGACGTCATCGTTTTCGGCTCCTCCCCTAAATTAAGCAAGCCTCGATACGCGCTTTACGGAAATGCCCCCTTCATTTCTTGACACAAGCCTCAAAGCCTCGGCACATCACGTAACATCACTAATTACCAGTGACTATGTGCTTGTCTAGTTTGCTACGTTCCTGTGTGTGCTGCGGCTAGCTCGGCCCGCTCTGGTGAGCCATCTGCAGGCATTCTCTGGTCAAGTCTGTTTCTGCCATCACCCTTCATCAACCGGTACAATCATTACCTGTCCTGTCTGCTATCATCATAATTTCCTCCAATAAACCTTTAAAGTTAAGAACATTTGTGTCGGTTCGAATATCGGTTTCTCCACGTACAACCATTACACGTTCATTTTTTGCTCTGCTGCTCCCAACATATACTTTGAACATAGCTGAGAGTTGCAAGAAGCAAACTGCGTACAAGTTTGAGAAGAAGAGGAAGACATCAGTCGAAAGAAATAAGAACAGAGAGAATTTGGGAGATTTTTTTTTTTTCACGTGAACCCCCTGAGGTGCAGAAGAGCAAGGTAAGACTGTCTTGCACATGTGCAGTTATTAAAACTTCCGGAAAAATCTCAGTCTCTACCTTTTAAAATAGAAGGCCTGTGATTTCAACTATGTTGTCGTGGAAGTCTGGTTTTAAAAAAAAAACATGTCACTTCACAACTTTCACAATCAATATTGTAAAATTAAAATTGAGACCTTATTCAGGTTGCAGTCAATCTTCTCTCCTGTCTTAACTTATGGCCATCTGTTCTCTATTCCTAAGTAAAGAAGAAAGCTCAACCATTAAACGCAAGCTGATTCCTGAGTGTAAACATGATTTTTGTTGGGTTAATATGTGCAAAATGAGTCTTTAATATTTCATGACCCTGGGGAGGCAGAGGGCTTCTGCTGTTAAAAAGATGGGACTTAAGAAAACAGCAAAAAATAAACCGGATTTTAGGGTCACAGCGTCCATTCGTCTGCCAGCGTGAGATCTCCAAATACCCCAACCAAGCTACAGGTCATCAGAAGAGCAGAGAAGTCACCTCATCGCTAATCCTAAAGTCTTGCTTATTTACCTTTTATTTTCAGCTGAATGGTTTTATTTATTTTTTAAGACGAATAAATAAAACTGAAACAAAAACTTACATCAGAAATAGACTCTTTCTGAACTTTTCATAAAAACAACTTCAAAACAACTACAGCTTTGCCGAACGCCGCACGAGCGTGTGGGTCACGTTTTCGTTTTCCCCGGAAGGTTCTTATTTGTTTCACTCAGGTGCAAAACGCGCCATCGCCTCCCCCATCCGCACACAATCCTTTCTGCTCAAACTTATCCCAGCTCCACAGCTGCAACTCAGCAAATGTGGTGGGCAAGGTTTAATTTTCTGGGCCCCCGCTCTAGCTCCGGCCTCATGCATTTTTCATCACCACCATCCTGTTCCCACCCAGTCACTGCCGCTGCACAATGCTATTGATTGGCGATTAAGCCATCAAACTGTTATAAAGAGGTTAATATTTTAAAGCTGCCCCACCCCCCCTTTTCCTTTTTTGTTGTTTCACATCAGTTCACAACGCTACCATACCTCTCCACCCCCCCTTCCACTAATGTATTGGAATGTTTCAAGGCTTTTTAAGAGCTTCCGCTTTCATGCAAGGTCAGTTTATAAATTTTTGATGTAATGCAGACAAGAGAGGGTTTTTTTTTTTTTTTGTTGTTGTTGTTCCCCGAGTCCTATACATCGCCTACCCTGGCACAGAGGGAATGTGTGCGATCAGCTGACTGAGCCGAAGGTCGACAGAGAGAGAATTGAGTCAGTCAGCAGGTAGGCCGGGGCGGTGTCATTCACTGCAACCCCCACATGTGAGGATGTGTCTAGTTGTTAACCAATTTGCTTATGGTAATTCTGATAGATCTCTGGAGGCTGCTTGGTGATATTGAAGGTTCAGCATTAATTTTGACCACTGGGCAAAGAATCTGCAGTCTCATCTTATTCCAGCAACCGATGAGCACCTTGAGCTTTTTTTTTTTTTTTTTTAAAGAATTAATCTACTCATTGGGCCCTTTTAAGGAAACACATTTGAATGCGTTTAGTGATACTAAAAATGGCAGTTTACTTTCACCTTTTGTTGTTGCCTTTGCCTATGTTTCTGCTTTAAAGCAACACCTTCATCCCAGCAGTTGTCTTTTTTTCTCTCTCTATTTTTGGTCATGTGGGCATGTCAAAAAACAAGTCACTAATGCAATTTTGACGTTTCTACTATACAAATTATTCCATCATTTACATTCATAAAATTGTTACTATCTGAATTATATAGATAATTTCATTTGTCCATGAAATGTACTTTAATGAAACTGCTGAATTATTAAACAAGGTAAGTAAAGATGGCATTCGTCCCTGTTTTAAACAAATAACTTTTTGTTAACTCAAACTCAAAAAAAAAATTGAGAAATCAAGTGTGTGTGCAAAACCTGTTCTTGTAATCCTTTAAAGGGCTTTTGATCAGTAGTTTTCCAGAATTGACACTCTTTCAAAAAATTTTAACTTCAACTTTGGTTACTTATTACGCATTTTCTCTGTAGTCCTCTCTATCTAACCAAGCCTCCATTGGTGCAGTGAATAAGCTTAAAAATGAGGAGAATAAAAAGGACAAAAGAGGAAGTCTCAGGCATAATGCATGTCTAAAACGGATAAACACTATCTGTAAGTCAATACTAAACCCTACCATACCATATTTATTTCTAAAGCACTTAAAATACAACATAGCAGCTGACCGAAATGCAAAACATAAAAACAACAATAAAACAAATATGCAACCAAAATCTAAAACACAACAATGTTGTGGTTTTTTGCTAGCAGCCCATATGGTGGGCCTGGACCACTGAGCTATAATATACACTGGAGTGCTGATTTTGCCGAAAAACTGAAGTCACTGGCCGCCATCTTGCTACTCCCTACTCTCCCAGAATCCCATAGGATTTGCTTGCAACAACAATCAGTTTTCTGGCTGAGTGAAAACGTTTCACAGGTAATTCTACAGTCAGTGGATGTACTAACACTATCAACTACTAGGAAATTAGGTGCTGAAATATTTTACATGTTATTCATATTAAATATATATATATATATATATATATATATATATATATATATATATATATATATATATATATATATATACATATATATATATATATATATATACACATATATATATATATATATATATATGTGTATGTATATATGTATATATATATATATATATATATATATAGTGTATGTATATATGTATATATATATACATATATATATATATATCTCTCTATCTCTCTCTATCTCTATCTCTATCTCTCTCTCTCTCTCTCTCTCTATATCTCCCTATCTCTATCTATACCTATCTATATATGTGTATGTATCTATATCTATATATATATGTGTGTCTGTATGTATGTGTATTTCTGTATCTCTATGTCTACACATATGTAAATCTATGTTTTTGTATATTGTTATTTATATATTTATAAATGTTAAACATATATATTTAAATGAATAAAATGCAAAATATTTCAGCACATGACTTTCTCAGTACTTGATATTTTTAGAACATAACATAAAAGTATATGGCATTTGACATTTTAAAAGTCTTAAGCCCCCCCTGAACATGAGAAAATCCTCGTTATTCGATGCTGTAGTGCACATATTCCCTAGTTACTGGGGGAAATAGGGAGTACCAATATGGCGGCTGGTGGCTTCAAAGCGACTCGTTCAAACAGCGGGCGATTAGCACACCAGTGTATAATATAGCTCAGTGGCCTGGACAGCATAAACGGCTAGGGCTGCAGCTAGCCACTGTTTCTTTAGGAATAGTGTGAGTAGGGGTTTGCAGAAAGGCTGCACTGGACCAGGACCCTAACCCGCATCATAGTCAGTGTCTCTCAGAGTTTTCCAGCATTTTTGCAGGTCAGCCTCAATCTGCTGTTCCAACTCTGGGTTAACTAAGCTAGGAAAGCTACTACGTTGTTCTCAAAGCAGAGCACCTGATAAGGACCGAGGTTTATCATTTGTTTTAAAAGATAAATTTGGAAAATTGACTGAATTTATGTAGTCATACAGAACATTCAAAGGGCTTTACACTAGAGCCACATTCACCCATTCGTACTTACAAACGCATACACATTCATACACAGTTGTGTAGAGCAGTAGGAAACTTGGGGTTAAATGCCTTGCCCAGGGGCACATAGACATTTGATAGAATGCTTGAACTGAACCCATGACTTTCTGATTGCAAAATGGCTACTTTTCCAACTGATCCACAATAACTTTTACTTGTTTTACTTGACCCGGCACACACAGCTACAGTGTTCAGTAAACTCAAGTTCACTCAAATGCTAGTTTAATGCTTGCATGTTTACATTGTTTTATGATTTGTTAATGGTTTGGTATATAACATGTTTTATTCCAGTTCCTGTTGGTGTACAGACAAGACATGCAGAAAAGTTTTTCTCCTGCTTCATAAACCTAGTCCTGTAATTTGGCGGTGGTCAGAGGGCGGTGGTGCGGTATATCAGCCTCGCCTCTGTCAGTCTGTCCAGGGCAGCTGTGGCTACTAACGTAGCTCACCACCATCAGGGTGTGAATGTGTGCGTGAATGAGTGAATGGCTGATTGTAGAGTAAAGCATTTTGGGGTTGTCAGACTAGTTAAAATGCTATAAAAAGTACAAGCCATTTACCATTTAATTTGTACATAGAAATAAATCGACTAGTGTTTGAGCAGCTCTACCTCGCACACCGAGACACGACACAGCGGTCAACACAATCTACCTTTCACTTTGAACATTTTGTAAAGGGTGTACAAATGGTTTTGGGAGTCTTTAGTTCCACATTTAAAAACATGAATATGGCATTTAATAAATATCTAGGTATATAATAATTTGAATAAAATAAAAAATGTAGGTTTATGTGTGTGTTTACCTAAACAGTTACATGTGAAACCTGTATTTACAACACATCTGTCAGTTTTACCCACTAAAGACAATTTATTTCTTGTAGGGCTGGGCAACGATTAAAATATTTAATCGCGATTAATCGCCCTGATTAATCGCGATTAATCGCGATTAATCGCATTGTATTTACAAACTCCAAGAATGAATTCAAAAGTAGTGTAAAGAGCACTTTTATTTTAATGTTCTGCTGCCATATGAACAAAAGTGTTGTAACATTTGTAGCACTTATTTTATACTGGATATTTTCAACCCATCTATTGAATTTAGTGCACTAGTTGATCTTTTCTTCATAAGAGAACAAGCACTGCAGCCAAAATATGGCCTTTTTTGACCTGCTGTATATTAGCCAGTCCCTAAGCTTGATGTATCATGAAACTGTTGACCTTTTGGGTTTTGTGGTTTTTATTTTATTATTACAATTTAATAATAATAATAATAATAATAATAATAATGTTATGTTCAGTGTTTTTTCGCTAATCCACCTCTTATATATTTCAATCCTTATATAATTTTGTCTGTGTTGTGTGCACCTGCCTGTTGCTTTAATCCTATAAATTTTTCTGTCGTGGGATAAAAAAAGGATTAGCTAATGTTATCTTATCTTAAATAACACTTTTTAATATATGTACTGGGTTCTTTCAAGGTCTTAATTACATGTTATGTGTGGGCTCCAGTAACATCCATCCATCCATCCATCCATCCACTGATCTACCTGGATGTTCTGGAGGACTGAAACGCCTCAGTCAGAGACGTCAGTCTGTGGGTCTGTCGGGGCAATGAGAGAAGTTTCGTCTCCTCTCTCCGTTTCTGGGGCTCGACGTTTTCATGTTTTTTCACGTGCTTAGATAAATTTGTTGTGTTTCCACTTAAATGAACCGGCTTTTTACAAAACATACAGCTTGATTTCATTTACGGTTTTAAAATAAAGCCGAACGGTGCTACTTCCTCTGTTCATGTTTTTTCGCTGCTGCGTTCTCTCTCAGCTGTTTGTGTATTAAGTTTGTGTGAGAGCTGAGTGCGCGGGCCAGGCTGAGCCTGCGTGCTGATTGGCTGGCGCCGCTGAGCCATGTACGAGAGGGGAGGGGGAGAGTGCTGCCGTGACAGCGCGCTGCAGTCAGCGCGTGCTGACTGACACTGACTGAAAGCATGTGAGCAACATGCGTTAATGCGCGATAAAATAAATATCGCCGTTAATAGTCTAATGAATTAACGCGAAATTAACGCGTTAACTTGCCCAGCCCTAATTTCTTGACATGGCATGGCACAGAAACTGAAAGAATTACGTATACAATTTTAACATGAAATGAGTTCAAGTCTTTTTTGTTTATTTCCTTTCTAAGCTTAGTTTTTAAAAACAATAGTTATGGCTATGTTATTTAACTTATTGCAAATCCAAGTAGTACTAAGTATTTATGTATTGTTATTTATGTATTTATTTATTTTCCACCTTTCTGGCCCTCGATAAACAACGGACATTAGGAAGTGAGTTTTGACTGGATCATCTGAAGTTGTAACATGTGGAAGGTAGGTCAACAATTAAAATTTTCTGATGTTCAGCATAGTGGAGGAGATAATTATCTAGAGTTATAAGCTGCTATATCCATTAGGGTAACCATTTTCTATCCAGAGTTTCATCAAATGCCGCCCCTCTTTATATACTACAATATAAGTCTGTTTGTCAAGCAGAAATACACATATAAATAATGTATGAATGCATGAACATGCATGAACAGGTATGGTCCTTCAGACAGAGGGAAACAAGGGTTACATGAACAAAAGGGAGGCTTTTTAAAGGTGAGATTAGACATATGATGGGTTTTTGTTCTTCAGTCTCCCTGTGTGAAGTCCTGATGCATGAACAAAGCGCTTCACTGTGTTAGTCCAGCATGGTGTACGCGGGCAGGATAACAATGTCAAAAAGACAGTGACGTAGGTAAATATCGGGCGAAAGCAGCACTCAGATGTGGTGCATCTGATACTCTACTGGTCCTGGCTTTCATTTTGACTGATGCTTTATGGTATATATACTGTAAGCCAAAGACGTCACGTGTAAACTGTCATTGTCCGCAGAAACAAACACAGTCACCTTATCCATGCTACTTCAGCATCCGTCAGTCATTTTCTTCTGCTCCTTTTGACAGGGCAGACAAGTGAGACGTGAAATAAGCATGTGCTCCTTTGGTGTCAGTCAGTTTGTGCTGTTTAGGTCTTTAACGGCTGTCTCCAGGGCAGCGCCGGATAACACGCTCGAGCAGTGTCCCAATCACCGTGATCACCTGTGACAAACCACACCGAGACCCGATCGATACCCGGCTCTCCTGAGGGTGGAGGAATTAATGTAACTCTTTCGGCCCCGCACGCCCGTGTGGGAGTGGGTCTGAGGAGCTGAGATCCAAATCTATAAGAGGGGAAAGTTGCAAAAAATTAAAGCGTGAGGGAGAAATAATGACGAACGCTCACACGGATTATGCTACAGAAGCACAAATGAAGGCGGCGTGTCAGAGACTTAAGCTCAGTCAGTGACTGCTCAGGGCAAATTTTCACAGCGATATTAATAAAACACAGAGGGGGTAGGTAAGGAATCTTTGTTTGTCTTAGACTTAATTAACACCCCCTCGCTATCATAAAAGTCACCTCATTACAGGAAGAGCCTGAAGAGAATTCGGGTCAGTGTTTGTCCTCCCACTTAATAAGTCTGGGTTGCTTCCAGTTAAAAAAAAAAAAAAAAAAATCAAATCTTTAATGGGAACAAATTTAAAAATCAAGAGTCCTTTTATGTCCACTTCACAACTGCGCTGCCCGCTGATTCCAGAGTGACAAGATATGAAAATGTTCATCAGGTACAAATACTTTTTTGATGCCACCGTCTAAACACGTTTACAGGGTAGCAGCTGTCCACCTGTTCACTGTCTCCGTTAATCTGTTGTGAGCTGTTCTTTTTCGTACACGTGTCCAAACCATTTTGTCCCTCGTCTTTGTTTTCCCCTACTTTCTGTCCTTCATCTCTCCCTCCCCCGTTCTCTCGGGCTCCTGCTGCGGCCGCCTATAAAAACGCCACCCTCCCGCAGCCGCTGCCGCCACCATGCCTGGGAGAGTTTGCCTCTCATTATCGGTCCTCGCTGCACCCAAAAAAAACCAAGCTTCCCTCCCAGCATGGTGTCAGAGCTTCAGTGCAACATCGTCTCATTATCCAGCCCCCATTATCGCCACAGACACCAGAGGACCAGGGCAGCGCAGGACACTGGACACTCCCCCCTCGGTTAGTGGGAGAGGTGGGTGCTGGCGGAGATCAGAGGTGAACTGCGATGGGCCAAAAGGTTTTTACCAGCTAAACTACATGCCGGATACTCTGTTATATGTAACTTCAAATTAGAAAGAGAACTGTTGCTCAAGCTTTGTTCGGTACAAGCATGACTTTTAAACACTGTGCATACCCATAATTTCTTTTCATCTTAAAGTCAAGTTAAATTAGATCTCACCGTCTGAAAGTTTCTTTGCAAAAGCCACAAACAGGATATATAAAAAAAAAAAAAGAAATAGCTGCAAAGCCTGGGAAAATTTGCTGCATTCCATTGATTTTCAAACGCTTTTGTCTTGCTTTTCTGTCATTTTTGCTTGCTTCAAAGCGCCAACGTCTTCAAATAGCTGTGCTAACAGTATATTCCCTCTAGAGAAATATTCCTACAAAACAACCAGGACGCCGACTGAAAAGTTTACATGAGGTAATGCTGGCTCCACTTTCGCTCGCTCGAGCAAGTGTTGTTAAAAAGAAGCCCCTCGTTTCAACGCGAACTGTCACGAGGAGACGACGCATCATAAAGCATGCACCGCGCTGTCGTCTAGCAAAGAGACGTGCGGCATAAGGAATATTTCTAAGTTTCGCTTCATAGGAAAAGACTCTGGTGACCAGAGGAATGCCAAACGCGTCTCGAGCTTTTTGTGTGTCTCCTTCAATATCCTTAACCATTCGTCTCTTGCCATGAGCTCCATGTGTTTGAGTTTGGAAGGTCTATTTGTCATCACTGTAATCTTAACTTCCTTTTACAAAGAGGAGGTTTAGTGTGGAAAAGAGGGGAAAATTACTCTGGTTTGACTGAACTGCAAAAGAAGTCCGCTTATTCTTTTCTAGTCATCGTAACACAAAGCAGCAGCTTCCAAAATGGCAGCAGACCCATCTCTCCCTGCTACACCTATATGCTTTTAGACTCCGTCTTCTCCATTCATGCAGGCCTTTCACAAAAAGAAAAACAAAAATCTTTTTTTTTTAAAATAATCACAACATGATGAATACTTCATTAGTAATGAGACATAAAACAAACATGTCACGAATACTCATGCACAATTTGTAAGTGGTTTTAAAATACAATAACCAAGAATTTTTCTAGTACATTTGTCCAAAATGGAGTGTTTAGCCTTTATTTTACAATATATTTAAGAACCACAATAAAGTACAGTATTTTTTGGACTACACGTCGCTCCGGATTATAAATCGCATTTATTTAGAAATTTATTTCACACAATCCAAAAACTGACATTTCATCTGGTAAGGCAACTTATTCAATTGCAGAGCTGTACAACCCTAACCTTAACTACAATCGGCTGAATAATATGGAACATACCTGGGAGATTAAATGGGGTAAATTAGCACAACAGGCCACCAACTTCAACCGGGAAAGTCCTCGTCTGGGCCATTCGGGCCGCACCACTCAACACTCTGCTGCATGAATGCATACTGAAACAGCGAAACATACATACATACATGTGTTCAGTCTTTGTTGTTTATAAGTTTATAAAACTCTGAAAAAAAGTGTGATTTATAATCCGAAAAACACGGTACTTGGGAAGAACTCAGGCCTGGTCTTAGGCCACACAAAGATGAACATGGTAAAATGTCATAAATAAAAATGTGAGCCCACATGAGAGAACGTAGCACTATTGAAAATGCTGCAGTAGCTATGCCGGGTCCGTTGGTGGCAAAGTTGTTCCCCCAACTGCTGGTTCTGCCAGGTCCTTTCCAAAAACTCTCTGCTATGGAAAAGACCAAAACAGAAAGTTTAGACTTTCCTTCTTGTTCTTCTGCGAGGTGGATAAAAAAAATCACGTGTTTCATGTTTAAAATACTGTTTAAAATTCAATGGGCGAGAGGCGGGGTACACCCTGGACAGATCGCCAGTCCATCACAGCTGTTAGATTTTTCCTCACAGTTAAATAGTGTCTTTGTGTCTTAGTTCAGCCCTGTTCGTGTTTGTTGGTCTCACTTCCTCATTTTCCCTGCAACCCCTTCCACCCCAGCTGCTTCAAATTATCTCCTGATTAACTCACCTGCATTTAGTTTCATTTTCCGTCCTCAGTATATATGCACATTAGTTTTCATTATTCCCTGCTGGATCCTACTGGCATACTGCCTGTTTCATTGCCCTTACATTGAAAGGTTTCTGGTCCCAGTCCCCTCGTGTCCTTCCAATTGATTCTGTATTTTAAACCTTTTGCCATGCTACTTCCAGATTCTTATCTGCATTTTGGTTCTGCTTAAAAGTCACAATACCTGACAAATGGAGTAGGAAATGCAACTACAGGGTCATCAATGGGATAGTGCAGGTCCAAATGGCCTAAGAACTGTTTTTGATTCCAACATCCATTGCATGTGGAACCATGATGAACTCAATGTAAAAAGACTCAGTATAGAATTCATATTGATAAGACCCAAAGTTTCTTGGAGAAGATCTTTTGGATTTATATGTTCAAACTTGAGCGTATTGTCCAGTCTCACCAAAAATAAAAATACTAGCTACTGTGAGAACATTGAGGGGACTTTTTGTTTTTGTTTTTGGGTTGCATCTAGTATGGGGAACGTTGAATTTGTGTAGGATGCAATAACGTCTCAAGCATCCTGGGGTGAAATACACTGTCAGAAAGGAATAACGTGAAACATACAGCAAACAGCAAGCATTAATCTTAAAAATGTTGGACTTATTTACAATACGTCTCCATGAGTTCAGATCTTTATCAGACTGAACGGATCTGAAAACAGAAGTTTACCTTGAGACAGCTTGAACAGATTGCTGTTCAAGCTGCAAAACTGGATTACAGACCATGTCTGTCGGGGATGTCACCAGCACCTAGGATGTACAGGTGGGGTATATTATTTTGTTCATCTAATGAATGTTGCTTTCCTTTAACAAGTAAAGCATTTTTCACTCTTAATAGACATTAACAGTGAAAGAGAGAGTGTGTTGGCAGCTGGAGCACCTGTCTTTCAGTCACCTGCTGACAGCGAATATCCCAAGCTGTGCCAGCAGAGCTCCAGCTGAAATACCTGCAGAATTAAAGTCACAGCAATCACACAATCAATTACTAGAACTGCATCAAAATATGTTAAGAGCCACATTTTCAATTAGTCATATCAAAACATAAGGGTAAACACTAAACATGCTAGCATTAGCCTAGCGATTCAGCAAAGTGAGCTGAAAGAAAGCATCAGCAGAAGCAAAAGTTCATTAAAGACTGTAGCTGTATTTGTCAAGTCAGATAAATGTCTAACAATAAAAGGATGAAGTATGTGCTTTTTAGGGGATGCTTCACCTAATGACTTTCTTTAACCTATGCTGGAGCTGCATATTGAGGCTGACTTATGAAACCTTTGGTGTCTTGGACACATCATCTGTCTTATTCACGAAGAAAAAAAATAGGCTGCAGCATCCTGGATGGCACCAGCGAGTGGGTTAGGTGGGACATAATTACACTGCTGCTGCACTAGAATAGGCAGTACTGATAAAATCTAGTTAAAATGCACTAAAATGCATCATTTTAAACACTGGGCTCCAATACGGTATTGGCAAAGGCCTTTTTTATGACTTGGATTAGTGTCAGGGTCAAAACAACCCTAATTATGACTTGCATAGTAAAAACTGAAGGTGTCTAGAAGTTTAAATGATCTACGGACACTGCATTGTGGTCTTATAAATACTGTCCCACGCCATATCCCCTCCTGTGGGTTTTTTCGCCACATCATTATTTCTTTAATCTTACTAAGCCCACCAGCCCCCCCCCCCATAAAAAAATAAAGCCTGTAAGCATAAAAAACATCATTGTTGTGCATTACAAGTTTTTGTTGTTGTTTTTGCAATGATTACTGATATCACGAAACACTACCTATTCCCTCCACTCTGTTTCAGCTGCAATTAAAGCTGTCATAAAAATGACCAAAATGAAAAAAAAAAAAAAAAAAAAAAAGAAGACAGTATCATAGATAAATCTTTGCTTGATCTTCTTAATGTATGGTGTTATATGCACTTGGCTCCTAATCTCCTACTTGTCATCCCTCCAGTTTCCTTCTGTCTTCCCAGAGCTCCAAAAAGCAACACGTAACGTTCATGTAATCAGGCAGTTTTATTTTATTTATTTTTTCTCATTTCATGGGGGTGGTGTGGCAGAGGAGCGGGGCTGGCGAAGGCACAGCGCTGAGAAGCTCGCGCGGGGGGGTATCTGTCCTAGGAGACAGATGGCGTGGGGGGCTGGTCCATGATGGGCTGGTGCTGGATAGGCTCCATGTGCTGTAGTGGGTAACTGGGGCCCAGGGTGGAACGTAGGCGGCACTCTGATCCTCAGCGCCACAGTATTCCTCAGGCACAGGAGTCCACTTCCCCCGCCCATCTGTTCCTTCCATCGCGGCAATGGCAAACGTTCCTGTGCACACATGCGCGCGCTCAAAAATATAGACTGGCAAACGTACCCCGGCGTTCGTTTGCACACATACGTCAGAGACTTGCCCCCCCCCTGCTAAACTGCAGTTTTATGAGTTCAGTTGCAATGCAGCGGCAGCTCTCCCCCAGCATTCCTCCTCTCCGTCCTGTAAAATTAGCCTCCTGGACTGTCTGGATCCAACTAGCCTCCTCTACTGCTCAATGAACATCAACTATTACTGAAACACACAATAATATTAGATTGTTCCCACACATAGCTGCTGGTCGCCGCGGTCTTCACTTCAAGAGAGCAAGGCTATCCACAGACTCGTCGGCCAAAAGCAAGATTAGGAACAGGAGGAAAAAAAAAAACAACGCCTAGCAGAAAAACATGTTGCCATAAGGTGTGTAGCGCACGTTGCGGGATGATTTGCGACTGCGGCTGATGCGTGTCTCTAGAGCCATTTTCTCAAATCATAAATGTTTCCTTAATCAGTCTTATAATGAAGCCCCTGACACCGTTGGCAGCACTCAAAGCGATAATGACTTGTATGAGAATGTACCATCCGAATCAAAAAGCTGTCGATGAGTCTAGGTCAAAGTAGGCAGCGTACAAGATGTTTTTGTGGAGGGGGGTTTGGTCATTGTGCATTCTAAAAGAAACATGATTCTTAGATGTTGACGCATATTTTCTGTGATCTGGAATGAAACAGAAAAGCACATATATGCACGTTTATGGCCTTCTCTTTCTTGTTGTATAGATTGCACTGTGACTGATGGTAGACTTGCAAGGCAAGGAAGCAAAGGCAGCAGAAAGAACTCACAAAAATCATCTCCAAAAGGTGTGGTGCTCGTCGGTTCTCCTCAAAAGAGGTTCAGATATCTAAGTTTACCAGGGTCTTCTTGTTATTTTGTCTCTAGCTGGCAACTGGATGAGATTACCATGTGTGTAACCAGTACCCTTCTGTAAGCGCCTCACTTTGTGGTACTAGCCTTTGCTTCATCGAGGTCATGACGTTCAGTCATCCTCAACTTCCTTTCGCAGGTCGCTGTTTGTTTTTTTTTGTTTTTTGTTTTTTGTTACTGCATCACGATGGACTCACCACTGCACAGGTCACTGCTGCCCCAACCTTTTGTGTAGCAGTCAGTCAGTATTCAAAGCTAAGTCCTTTGCTTCTGGGCCTGTTCTGCTATGGCTGCTTGCTGCTGGTATCATCTTCAGAAAAGTGCCATTGACCTTTTTCCACTAGCAACAGCTCAGAGCGGTTTGCTGCGGGTCGACTTTTTTGTTTGTTTTTTTGGGGCTATTTCTAATATTAAGGGTTATGTAGAACCGTGACTTTTTTTAGTACCTGCCTGTTTGCAGTTCCAACTGTTTCGAGTCTCACTGAAACCATGACGTCAGAAAACTGTCGGTCACTGATTAGCTAGGAGGCAGCATCACCACTCACAGGATATGTTCATAACCAACATCTATAACCAGACTTTGTCACCATGTTAAGCGACTTTTCACTTGCGACTTTTTTTCACCAAGGCGACTAGCGACAAATCCAGCCGTTTTTGTCTGTGTTATTGTCGACTAGCGCCTCTCTCTCTCTTCACTGAAATATTTTTCTCTTCACTCTTCCACTTTTCCTCTGCATCAGACATAAGCGGAGCAGCAGTCTAGCCTGTAGTTGTGTTGGTGTATCAGACTGTGGGGCCGGCTTGCTATTAAAGCTCCTGCCCCCATTGAGATGCTACTGGATTGTAATGGAAAATGAATCAAACCGGGTTGAACCGACCCGACCCGTCCCAAGCTGAATGGATCAGGTACTAATGGAAAAAGGGGCAGCAGAGACTCCAATGGAGGCACGTTTGTAACTTTTTTTTTTTCTTCAAATCCTGTTTGACAATGTTCCGTGTAATATCAAGTGTGTGGGAAACGGTGAATTTTGGGAGCATATTTTGCCTGTGACAGTGTGAAACATCTCTTATTCATGATTAAAAACTAAACTAATTCTGAAAGCTGCAGTTTTAATGCCAGTTTGAAATAACATCCCCCGATCCACTAGATGTGAGCTATGGCATCTAGGAGTAGAAATTCTTCAAGCGCCATTAAAATTTCATTATAATTAATCAATTTCTTTCTTCCATTGAACAAACATTTAACACAATACTAACATGTCTGACACGCCACTGAGCAGCAGGCTTTTACAGTAAAGAGGGCCCCTTGGCCTGCTGTCTGAATGCCAGTTAGGGAAACATTAGACTTTAAATATTAATACAGTAATATGGCATTGTTGGAATACTTACTGAGCTGTAGGCTCCAGACCTCCTGGGTTATTTGTCACACTCCACAAAGCTTGCAGAAGGCAGAAATGAAACCTCTATGAATAGCAAAGCATTTCCATCTGATGAGAAAGATACACAACCTTTTGTCTGTGGAACATTGTAATTTATTTGGGGCTTTATTGTTTTATGTAGTATTGTTTGAAAATACAATGTCTTGTAAAAGTATTTTAATCATTTATTTTTCTTGTTACAACATCAAATGCAATTTAATACAATTGAACAGAACAGCGTGGCTTGCATTTGTTTTCGGTCCCCTCTTTCCTGCTACCCCTAATTAAAATCCAGAGCAACCGGTTACCTTACAGGCTACTTGATCAGTAAATACATTCTAGCTGTGTGTGATTTACACTCAGTATACAGTTGCTTCTTGCCCCAGAAGATTGTTAACCACAAATTAAATAATATTTTTATATATATATATTTACTATAAAATGAACAGTTTTAAATATCGGATGCAAACCACTCTTTTTGCTTGCATAATCGCATATGCTCTCCTTGGGCTCTAAGAAACTTTGGAGCGGAGCTAGACGGGCTAACTGAGGGTAGTAGGATTTGCTTTTCATGGACTCACAGAGGCGGTCTGGAAGGGAGCGGACAGATGCAGGAGTGGAGGATGTGGAATTATGGGGTAAATTGGCCGCCGGAGAGCACATCTTACAGCGATGTCCTCATTAGCCTGCTGGAGATATAAGAAGCTGTGAGACGAGCCATCCTTCGCCTGATGATTAACCTACCCGCACCCGGTTAGATTCAAGCCGTGAGTAACCTCCTAGAGATCTTGTTTTTTGCTACTAGTGAAAGTTAATGATTTCACGTCTTACCTGTGGACTCATCTTCACGTTTCTGCGCCTCCCAGGTCCCCCAACACCTCTAGCTCTATTGGTTTATCTTTCAGAAACCTACTCACATGGGGACTGCTCACTACTCTGCATCACCTTTCCTCTCCCTGTTCAACTTCTACCATCGATAACGTAAGCCACCTTCCGCAGCACATTCTTCAGAAAGATCCATCGTCATTCCCTTCATGAAATTCACTAACCCGTCGTCCTTGTCCTCCAGACACAGCCGAAGTTGTTTCCCCGAAGCCTGCATTACTCTTTCAATTTGCTCTGTGATTATTAAAAAGCCATCCATTAGTTACAGATAGTCTGGGTCCTAGTTGATTTCTGCACGCGGCTCAAACAGCTTTCTAGAAACCATGACACAGACATGTCAGAAAGTTGAGAAGTCTGATTCATTAAAAAAAAGAAAACATGTCGACGTGGCTGACCTGGGTCCAAAAACCCATAAAAAGATTTAAAGAAGTCCCATCTACGTTGTTTTGTCAATCATGTAGGTAGAGTATATACAAAAATCTGTGGGGGAAGGAACTCTAGTTAGATGTTAATCACATGTAACTTTTGGACTACATGCAAATTGCTATGTATGTATCTGAAAACTAATACTGCATTAAATAAACCCAAAATACTAGAAGTGTATATCTGAAGAGGCAGCCACCAGAAAACACGCCTCCAGCCAAATACGCATTTCCCTGTCCTCTAACACCTAACTCTAAAGTCAGTGGGCGTGTTGCACGTATGTGGGCATGTTGTGTGGGACAGGGACGGCGGGGGGGGGGGGGGGGGAGATGGGGTTCCAGTCCCCAAGACTGTACATGCAAGCATGCCCACTATGAAACATGGTAGCAGCAGCATCATGCTGTGAGGAGACTTGAAACTGGGGTGGAGAGTGGCAATGGAATGGTTTTGTATCAAATTGAATTCATATATTAGAATGGCCTAGTCAAAGTCCAGACCTAAAAATTCCTTTCAAAGACCTTCTCCACCCAACCTGAAATGGAGCTAGTTTTAGGAATTGGCAAAAATCTTTCTCTAGAACACAACATTAGTAGAGACATATTGTAAAAGACCTGCAGTGCAGAAAAGTGGTTCTACAAATTATTAACTTAATTGTAAATGAGTGTAAATGCAAGCCACACTTTTCAGATTTTCAGCAAAAAAAAAAAATTTAAACGGAATGTTCCTTCCGCTTCACTGATACTCACTTATTATATTGATTTATCACATAAAATCCCATTAAAATGCAAGGAAGTTGGAGGTTGCGACGTAATAAAATGTGAAAATGCATGGTAATTAGTTTTTTATTATTATTATTATTATTCTGATCTAAAGATTATCTCTTTCAGAGCTTCTAACTTCTCTCAAGATCACTGACATGTTTGTATTCCTCAATAAGTCAGCCAAGAACAGGCACAAAACGCATTAAGCTCAATTGTCAAAGCAGCCTCCTCTCTTCTCATCTCTTGCTGTGTACTATTCCAGCAACAGATGGCCAAATGGAGAAATCAGCAACACGTTTATTTTCTCCGTCCTCTATTTTACCAAAAAAAAAATGTGCCACAGTTGGACGGCTACCCGAACACACGTATTTTAGTGCATGTTGACTAAGTTCCAGGGCGAAGTTTGATTTGACATTTCGTGAACTGAACGCAGCCTTCTTCGGGGAATAAGTTGATTTCCTCCTCGAGCATTTAAAGATTTAGTGTATGTTGGAAAATTAAAACCTGTAAAAAAAAAAAAAAAAAATAAAAATTCTGCATAAGCCGATCGTCAGAAAAACACGTCTTTTTAATGTATTTAGTTAACCTTGGAGACACACCATGGTGCTTTGGTGAGGACTTGCTATGATGGTCTGAACTCAGCAGGGAACGAGATGATGAGAAGATGGAGGGAAGAGTACAAACAGACTTTAAGCTGGGTTCGTGTGAGAGAGAGTCTTAAGGCTTATATGTAGCAATGAGTGTGTCTTTTTTTTTTTTTTTTGGGTGGGGGGGCAGTGTGTCTTTGTATCAGTGAGGGGAGGTCATGTTGGAGCTCAACATCTGCCTGATTGGATATGCAAAGAAATGCAAATTTAAACTTAAGCACTTGATGCTCACGGAAAATTGGAGCGGTGAAGAGAAAATAAAAGGTGCTGTGCAAAGGTCAGTGACACGGAGGCTGGGGCTGAGTTAGGGGAGGCATGCGGTGAGAAGGGCGGAGGGGTGGGAGGCAGGTGTGGGGGGGAGAGGGGGGTGTTGTTGGTGTTTGGGGGGCAGGTTTGGTCAGTGATGTGAATTCTATCGATCGCCGGCTCCCTGACAAGTGTTCAGTGATTTCCTGTCCCTGGCAGAAATATTGTGCTTGTTAATCCATTTGAGTCAGAGCAGCAAAGGGGTTCGGTGAAAGAGGTAGCCTGCATGTGTGTGTGTGTGTTTGTGTGTGTGTGTTTCTGTGTGTGTGTGTGTGTGCGTGCGCTGCTTGGAAATGGTAGATTGGGGTGGTGGGGGGGTCACCACAAACAGGATGCTAATAAGGCAGCGCTAATCAATGTGTGCTTAATCAGCTTTTCAGCTCTAAGTGGGCAAAGGAAGGGCAGAGGAGAGCAGCGGACAGGAGTGTTGGGAGGAGTTCATGAGAAAGTGCAGGTCCAACCTCTGATCCACTCCCCCTGTTGAGAACATCGGATCTCAGGAAGTCGTTGGTGAATGCGAATGTGCTTTCCAGGAGACTTTCAGCAACCCATGTGAAAAAAATGTTTAATGGTGCGGTCCATTTCCCTCAGAACCCCAAACTAACAATGTGCAAATTTCGTCATCTACCCCTTTTTTGCGGAAGACACGTGGATGCTCGTATGAAGGCCTCTATTAAATGTTTAAATAAAGGCAACCTGAGCCTCAGAATGCGTTTTAAAGTCACGTTTTAGTGCAAAATCTTTTTTTTTCAAGCCGCGCTCAACTGTGCAACTAAAGATGAAACGTTTAACAACAATATATGGAGATACTTCATTGCTCCTTTAGCCACTATGGCCACTAAAGTTAAAACATTAAGGATGACAAAAGGATAAGATAAGAAATTACTTTATTGTCCCACAATGGGGGAAATTCAGGCATGACAGTGGCAAAGACACAGTTACACACAGTTTATAGTAATGATAAAAAAAACAAGCTAATCTAATCTAAAGTTGGCTCTAAAGCAACAGAGGATGAGCTTCATCACCAATGCTAAAAAAAACTAAAGTAAAATAAACGGCAAAGTAAATATTGCACAATTGTTGAATATATGGAATACTCGTATAAAAAACATGAACATAATTAAGTTAAAACTGTGGAGAAAAAAAACACCAGCCTATTAATAGAATAACATGAGATAATCTGCATGATAGTACAGCAGCATTTTGAAGTAGCAAAGTCCTGTGCAAGTGGACCTTAGCCTTCTTAGAGACTGTGTAAACGACTCATGATAAGATTATTGTTTTACGTGGTGGTTTGTGCAGATAAACAACACAGAAACGTCTTTATGGAACGTCAAAGTGCTTAAAATGAAATAAATAAATGATATGTAAATATTCAAAGTAACAATGAAATTGTGAAATAACTGAATGCATCTCATTATTATGAAATATTTGTCATTCTTCTTTAAAAATGTGTATAATAATAAAAACAATGATTTCACATACATTTGTTCACAATAATACAAAATTATAGTTGAGGTATTTTTATCTATGTCCATCAGTTTTATTTCAAAATGTCCTTTTTTTTTGGAAAAGTCATCTTTTATTTCATAATGGTTTTTTTCTCAATAGCCTATTTATTTCATAATTACACTTTTCATACCCGACATATTCAGGTATGATCCTGTTGCACCGACTTTCCGACTTGTAATGATGACTTTGGGGGCTGTTCCTGGTGAAAATCTCAACTCGTAGGTCCTAAATTCTGACTACTGAGGAGAAATGGAACACAATATTACTTTAATGAAGATAATTAATTAAACATGTGGCATTGACCAAAATAAATTCTTTGAATTTCAACGAGTAAAATCTATTTTCTAGTCCAAATTTAGATTAAAGAAAAATAGCTGATATCATTGGTAACTCCGTGATAATAATAAACGGAATATAATAGTTTAATGATACAGAGTCAAACAAATAATAAGAACTTAATAAGCTAAATGTCCCAATTTGAAGTAAAACCGTTGGGAAGAACTGCAGAAATGTACCTGCAATTTTTTCCTACATAGTTTTCTATTAGTTTTGAGGTGCCAATTTAAAATTATAATAAGTTAATATTTATTTCTCCCAGAAAACCATAACTTGCCTCCTGGTCAAAGGTTTAATAACGATTTTCAAGTCAGCTTAGAAGCTGACTCCTGTTTTGTGAATTGAAAACCTTTACTGAAACATTATTGTGGGACACTGAACGATAGTCAAACCCATCGTCTATCAGTTTGAAAGGCCTTTACTGGGGAAATTTACAACATTTATGTGAAGAGTCAATATTTACCGCCTTGAAGCTTCTTGCTTACAGCTGCTACAACCGACTCTGGCAAGATACATGTCAATTAACAGATGAATAATTGTGTGAATGTGTTGTGCACACATCTGCTTTTTCACAATCCACTACAAGCCGTTCATAAAGTCAAAAGGATGGTTCGGTGGTTTTAATGTGAGCTTTTCTTCAAGAGTCGGATGCAGTTCATTTCTTACCTATAGTAAACAACTATGTTGATGTCTTCCATTGGAAGGATTCCAGATTGGTTTGTCCAGGAGGCTGGAGCTAAAAGCGGACTTCTGCCATCACATCTGGAGCGGTTTAAGGATGGTAGAGGTCCGCTTTGGTCTAAACGTGACTCTGACTAGCTTTTAGCTTCAGCCAACTGATCTGGATTTATTGTAAATGAAGAAGCAAACAGTTATCTACTGAGGATAACTGCTTTTAACCTAACTGTGGTATCAGGGTTTACTTGTGACACACTTGTCCATCATCCTGGAAAATATGCATATCATCCATTAATTTGCCTGAAATGAGACTTTCCTCATGAAAGGTGGTTTGATCTTACTCTTCAAATGCATCTTGCCCAAAAAGTGTTATGCAAGCTTTACACTGGTGACGTCCCAATGTTCTTAGCATACTTCACAGGAGAAGACAGTTCTGGTGCTGAACGGACCTGGAAGTTTTTGATTATGTAGAAAAGGGCTATTTCAGTTGCTGTATTCTTAAAATCTTTTTTTTTTCTCTCTTTCATGTGAGGCAAAATCTTGCATTAGATACAAAGCCCAGATGTCCACACAAAAATATTTGTGGGAAACAACCATTCCCAACATCTTGACAAGCCCAGCAATTGGCTTTGGAAGTTTTGGAGGTAAAGTCATTGTTTAAACAAATAATTCTCTTTCCAATTAAAAAAATATGCATTTGATCTCGCTGTACAATAATCCAACTTAAAACAGTATTGTCATCAACAATACGAAATAAAAACTGAAGCAGAAAAACTAGCAAAATAAAAGGTTTGTTGCTACCAAAACTTCTCAGTAATCCTTAGAAACCATTGTTTCAGACAGTAAAAAATAAATGTGTACCCCTACTACTGTACCTATAATGATTTTCTCAGGTTCTTTTTTTAAACAATTTGCAAGAGTTCAGCTGCCTAGCCAGGGATTGGTCATTCACACTGAAGTGAAGTTAATGTCTAACCGTGCATCATAAGTAAAGCATTATCTTAAAGATATGTGCTTAACATGTTTTATTAAATCTGTTCTTGCACAGACATCTGTCAACACCTAAGCGTCACAAAAAAGAGGTATGATATTCAAACAAAGGATCAGATTAAAGATGAGTTGTGCAAAGATTTGATTACATTACTAACATGATAAAAAAAAAACTTTTAGTGCACCTCCACACTATCCGGAATATCGCCAAAATTAGAAACATTCTGTCCAGGGGTAATGCTGAAAAACTAGTCCATGCATTTGTTACTTCAAGGCTGGACTATTGTAATTCTTTACTATCAGGAAGTCCACAAAATGCAGTTCAAAGCCTTCAGCTGATTCAAACTGCTGCAGCAGGAGTTCTGATGAAAATCAACAAGAGGGATCATATTTCTCCAATTTTAGCTTCCCTTCATTGGCTTCCTGTTAAATCAAGAATAGAATTTAAAATTCTGCTTCTAACGTATAAAGCCCTTAATAATCAAGCTCCATCATATATCAGAGCTCTGATTACCCCGTATGTTCCTAACAGAGCACTTAGCTCTCAGACTGCAGGTCTGCTGGTGGTTCCTAGAGTCTCTAAAAGTAGAATGGGAGGCAGATCCTTTAGCTATCAGGCTCCTCTCCTGTGGAACCAACTCCCAGTTTTGGTCCGTGAGGCAGACACCCTGTCTACTTTTAAGACAAGGCTTAAAACTTTCCTGCAAAGCCATGGACAATGCAGACGACTCTCCCTGTAGATTTACGCTTCTCCAGGAGGAGTGAATGCTGCTTGTCGGGACTTGATGTAATCTACTGGGTTTCCCTAGATAGGGAACTTTTTTCACCAATCTGTATAATCTGACTCAATCTGTATAATCTGATTGAATTTGGCTTTGTAGAGTGCCTTGAGATGACATGTTTCATGAATTGGCGCTATATAAATAAAATTGAATTGAAAAAAAATTTAATTTCCAAAAAATAATGTTGTCTTTTAAACCCTGAGGTGCAACATTTGTTGCCAAAGCTTGCAAACATTTGAAACACAAGTATTCACAAACCTTGAACAATTTCATATGTTGTCCCTTTGCAGCCAAAAACAACCATGTATGTATTTTAGAGGGATTTTGTGTGGAAAAATTATGATGTTGATGAAAAGGATACATGGTTCTCAACATTTTCTACAAATAATCTGAGAAGTGTGATCTGCATTTGTAGTCAGTCGCCCAATAACTTTTAGAATTCCCTTTGTGTTATAATTGCAGCTGCAAGCCAGTGTGTCTAGTGGCACGCCCGGGGACTCACATTTCTGCACACGCTTTGTTGTAAAATAGCTCGAGCTCAGTCAGATTGGATGAAGAGCTTCTGAGAATAGAAGTTTTAAACCTTTAAAGTTTCTGAATTGTTTCTGGACATTGTCGTTTTAACACACGAATATACTTTGAAGGGGATTGTGTTTATTGGTGGTTTTGTGCCACATTCTTGAATTCTAAACCATATAAGATTAACCTTGTACTATTTCGTCTTGCTCTATCACATCGCTTAGTGATCAAATAGACGGAAGTTTTTGGCGGCATTGTGACAAGGGGTGAAAAACTTTATGGGTTATGAATATTTTCAATGCGCACTGTAGTTCGTCAATTGGTTCAGGAGAGAGGAAAGAAATGGACCGATTTAATACTTTAAACCTGTGACATCACTGCTCTCAGCGGTCCCCCCCAGTGAGTAGCACTTTGGCATGCAGAGAAAGCTTTAAAAGCAACCCTCGGGCACAATGGGACAATCGCTGTTCATGGGGAGAGTTTAGCCAAAAGTCAATTGCACAGGTAAGCAGCACAGTTACATTTTGCACCTTCAGCACTTCATAAAGTCACAGCAGTCCGATGATCATTTATTCATTTTAAAAGGTTGGACTGTTATTTTCATGCACTTGTATTCCCATGAAGAATTAATAATACATTGCATAATTCTTTCGTTTATAGACCTTCATTATTTAACTCTTTCCCAGAGGACATTTTCCCCGGCGTGTGTATTTTCTTTCCCCCAACTTGTTGGCTTCGAGAGTTTCCGCATTAATCCTGTTCTTTACCTACTCAGAAAAAGGCCACGACTCAATCAGTCTCCCGTCCCCAGGAACAGCGGCCTTTTAAAAAATGACTCTATACCCCAAAGTGACAGCCCAAAGATGGGAGGAGAGGAATTAATCTCACAGAAAGGCCCAGAATACGAAAATAATAAATGGGGAGGGGGGGCAGACAAAAGGCTGCAGAGGGAACGGAAACAGGCTGTGGTTTTGGGTGAACGCAGCTCGCAAAATTTTACACAAATCACGAGACACAGAAATGCGCACACACTCGTGAGTTCTGTGTGAGAACGAGAGGTGGGAGGGAGCGGGAGCAAGGATCAATCCGTATTATGATCTAATCTGTATCGCCCTGGGCTGCTGCAAATGTAGAGGTTTGGAGGGATGGGGTGGGAAGGGAGGCGGGGCGGGGCGGGGGGGGGGCTCTATGAAGTGTTGTCAACATGTTATTCCAACTGGAGCTGGCGCAGGCAAACGGGGCCACTGCGTTCGGTTGTTAATATTCTACAACGGGCCGGGTCAGCGCACACGCTTGGTTGGAGGTGTCTGCACCTGCATGGTCATCCTCTGGGACATCCTTGATGGGCTGCTGAAGCAGGTTGTTATTTTAGGTCAACAAACATCTTTGGAGATCATGAGCGAGGTAAAGAGCTGGGAGGCTGCAAAGCCGGTGGAGCGAGGTAACAGTATGTGCTGATTTATGGCAGCGGTGTTCCCTTTTTGCTCTTATGGGCAGCGCTGGTGTTGGCATGAAGACGGCATCGGAATTAGGACAAAGAACCAAGTCAAGCAGGAGCAAGAAAAGTGAATGGAGAAAGAGATCGTGAAGTACAACGCTTGAACATTAAAGCTCTGGAGGACTTCTGGAGGCAAAATGAGAAATATATCCCCCTCCGCACTTATTGATGGTAATTTTAAAAATAAAAATTACCTTTTTTTTTTAGTGTAATCCCACTTAAACCTTCTTAAAAAAAAATAATCCGCTTTTAATTTGAGTAATTGGTTTTGTTGGGAAAACAAACCCACTGTCAGAAACATGTTTGGGCTTTTTTCCCAGACAATTACTGATGCCATACTTACTGGCATGTCAAACAATTTCAATAAAGTATGTAACTGAGCATTTTTCATTATTCCTTATCATTTTTAGACCTTTTTTTCACCCTGATCAGAGTATCAAATAACTCCTTAGGTGGTCATTTGAGACTTTCTGGTTCCCTAAAATATAAATATGTTATGATGCAGAGGCCCATTTCTCATGGCCAAGAGAACATGCAGTTCAAGTGAGGCAGGTGAGTGTCTGCAGGCACCCATATCTACAGCAATAAATAAAGAGGTTAAAGGTAGGACTACGAGGAGCCAGACTGAATGAGAACCCAGATTTTTCTTGCAACCACAACACACTGAGGAGAATGGTAAGGAAGAGAAAATAATCTCTAAAGCTGACTGTTTGAGAACTGCAGCTAAGAGTGACATCTTATGGTCACCAAGCTCTCCATGAGTACCATTAGACTCTATCGAAATACCCCAAAAAAAAGCCTTTACTGGTCTAAAATCTGTGTAAATGGGTAAAGTTAGTTAAGTATAAGGAAAAACAATTATATATATATATGTATGTATGTATATATATATATATATATATATATATATATATATATATATATATATATATATATATATATATATATATATATATATATATATATATATATATATATGTTGTTTTTTTTTTTTTTTTTTTCTTAAATTCTCTATTTTAACGCATGGAATTGTGTCTATGTTTAATGGCCTGTTTTGACAATAAAGGTTTCAGGTGAGTATGGCAGTATGTGGAAAACCCTCTCATAGGTATGATGGAAGCTCCGTGATGCTGTGGGCCTCTTTCTCTTCTACACCTGGGGTCTTCCTGCCAGAAAATTATCGAGAGCATTTGACCTGATCAACAAAGTAACGATTCATCTGTCACAATACCAACCTGATTTCATGTGAAAAATGCATTTAAACTGAATGACCATAATGGCATTCATGGTTAGGTTTGAGATTTTTCACAAGCATCTCCATAATTATGGAACATAGAATAAATCCTTCATATCTCAGCATACAACACACCCCAGTTTGACGCCATTGTTCCATAACACCTAAGCTATGAGAGAACCACTCATAAACAGCGATGATTTCTACGTCGACCCGACCAACACTCGCCACATAATAAATCTGAAATTCAAACAGTTCGGCCATATGGTTCGTCCGGGGAAATGTTTGATAACGCTCCATCGCGGCAAAAAAAACTCCCATCCATCTATATGCGTCTGTTTGCGTAAATGAGCAATGCCTCTCTTTGAGGCGGGAAAGCCGAGTTGTCATTAGCCCGTCTCCGAATACACCCCCCGGCTCTAATGATGCAAAAAATGCCCGGCTGCGCCCGAGCATGAGCCTTTTGATGGCTAAGAAGAAAAACAAAAGCAGGATTTGATGAAAGATGGACGGTAGCGACATGCGCATCTCGAGGTGGAGACTGTGCTCCACTTGTTAGGTGGCGGACGTCCTGGTTTGCTCTTTTTTTTTTTTTTCGGGGTTTTATCCTAATTTCAGTTTCAACTCTGAATCCGTCTGTCTGTCACCCGCTCTTTGATGTCCCTCCTCCTCTGTACGCCTTTGAGGGGGCTTGGATATGATTAGGCACGTTCAATACATTTCATGTAGAGAGATGACTGGATCCCTAATTTTTTTTCCCCTCATCAGTAAAGATGAGCCCGCTCCCCCCCCCCTGCAACCCGGGAACTGCAGTTAACTGTAATTCCCTTATTTGCCCATAAAAAGCCTGGCCCACAATTAGCTAAATTATATTCCTTAAGCATGGTTTAAGGAGAAAAAAAGAAAGCAAGAAAGAAACCCGCCCCTTCCCTTCCCTGTCTCTCTGGCTGCTTCATCCCTGCAAGCTCGGTGGTTGTGCGGTTCATGTGAGGGATATGAGGCTAATGTGTGGGGAGCTAATGCATGCCTGTCACCAGTAAAAAGGAGAGCGTGAGCTTTCCAAAGTGCACCGCATGCTGAATCTGAACGAGGGGGGGTGGGGTGGGGGGGAAGACATTAAACATTCCTTTTGATTACATATCCAGCTGCATATTCTCACACAGGGATTTTGCTTTTAACAGAATCTGCTGTACACAAGCACTTTGCAGTTTAACAAATATTCCTCCCCTGGCAACGTCTCAGCCCACCGGTGGTTTAGTACTTAATCCTTCCCAACAACTCCAACGACGAGATCCACCCAGGGGTGGGCGTGGGGGTGGGGGGGTGGGGGGGTGCCATCTCTACAAAGGGAATTATTGACGTTATTAAACTATTTGTTTACAGTAGAAAAAGGCTTTTGTGTCATCTAAAAAAAAATGTATGCCTCCAATCCCCTGTAAGGCCTTTGTAGGCTAAAACTCAGCTGGAACTGTAATGATGATAGCGACCTTGTATCTGGAGAGCTGCTTGGGCAGGTTTTACTAATGCAGCCGGAAATACTTAAGGGAATACTAATGTTAGCTGAAGCAACATCTCAGGCCTGCTTGTAGCGGTCCTTACCCCATGTCTCCTTTTTTTTTTAAAAAGCCTGTCTTCTCATCTTTGGCTGTGTTCTGAAAACTCATTAGGACCTGAGATCAAAGCGCGTGGCAGCGGGCCTGTGAACCGGACACTGTAGGCTATTCCCATCTATTTATCACCAGCACAGCTATTTTGGCCCTCAAAGTGATCTGCATCCAAATCGCACCACAGCTTTCCTCTGTAATCATGCCACTTTGGTGGCAACCATCTGCAGCCCTGCAACAAGACCGTTCTGGAAGCGCATGGCTGCACGATTTAAAAAAGCATATTAACTGGTTTGGAAAAACAAACTGTTTCGGTTTTCTCTGTATTAAAATGGAAGTCTTGCGTTACTGGGGAGTTTATTACACCGCCGGGAAAAAAAAAAAAACACTCAGATGTGTTGTGTTACATTCAGCCGAGCAGATTGTAGTTCTACATGCTGTCTGTTTATTGCGAAAGGATCCATTCCGCGGAAATGTGTCCCATTACAACCACAAATTATAATTAACGTTATTGGGAAGTTATGTAACAGATAAGCCCAATGCATATTTGAAGAAAGAAAGGAAAAAGAGGCATACATTGAGTCCAGCATTTTAAAACGTAGCTTGCATTTCTAATCTTGGTCAGTATTGTTAATAATCTGCTTTTAGCTGAATTTACAGCTGTGGGTTGGGGCATTTCGCCATCACTGTTGCACCTCTGGAGACATTCCTGCCCATTCTTCTTTACGGAATAGCACAAGCAAAGTCAGACAGGATATATAATGTGTGTGAACAGAGCTTGGTGTGTTGGGGAGAAAGGATGGGTTAGTTTTTTTGCCACACGCTGTGGCTGGCAAGGGATGTTAGAATTGGCCTTTTGTGATTAATTGCGTTTAAAAACTATATTAGCCATTTACTAATTAACTGTGTTTGAAATGATATTAGACATATACTGGTTAGTCTGTTGTTACGTGATAGCATTCATTTTATTTTTTTCATGGTATTTCGTGGAGACTTCCGTTGTATTCAACATTATATTCTTTTTTTATTGAGACACTCTTCATAGGGCTGATGAGCAGAGTAGGAATGTTCAAGGCCTTCTCTCTAACTGTAAGTCTGTTGCAATTAAACACACGCCTGAGACCAACACACACTTTTCACGTACATTGGCATAGAGCCAATTAGATCGCGTTGCGTGCCTAAATCCAGCCTTTTGTACGGGGCGGTCAGCCCAAGAAGATAAATATGCATTGTATTCTGATGACGATGCCCTCCCTACGGATGGAGTCCAGCGCTGTACAACTTATGTGGCCAAATTAATTTGACTTTTGCCACGTCTCCTGCATGGTCTTTGACAAACTGGCAATGTACTAAGGTTGGCTTTGTGCAATGACTTTCTCATTCCTGCTCTTTTCATTAAAGCCAGACCTGCAAAGTGTGTGGCTAGTACTTGTCCAATAAACAAATTGCCCAACCTGAGCTGTTGATCTCTGCAGCTCCTCCAGAGTTACTTTGGGGCACATGGATGCTTTGTCTGAAGAATGCTCTGCTTTCTAATCCAGACTTTTTAGTCACTATGACTAAAAGAAAAAATAAACTCTAAGCCTTTCGCAAAACTGCTGCATCAATTCTGCGATTAAATTATACATGGCAATATTTGCAACTTTGGTGACTTCTCAAGTCAGTCGGTTGCGTTCCATTCTGTTATGGTTATCAGCAGGATGTGCTCTTAAGACAACCTTTTCAATAAAACCGTACAAATTATTCACTCTGTTAACATTTTATTGACGTATAATGCAGGAAGCTGAAAATAAGCAGTAGACTACAAGACGGCTACTCTTCCCGCTGAGGCCCAGCCACGCCATACGAAACCAGTACAGTTCTTTGTTTTTGCATAGTGCATAAAATCCCAGCAAAATGCAACGAAGTTTATGTTTGTAATTTGACAAGAAGCGAAACACTTTTAACGGTAATTACATGAAGAGGACAGGTCTGTTGAGCATTTTCTGTGAACACAACGAAGTAGATAGAGTGAAAAGAATGAGTAAAGAATGTTAAGATTTAAGTGATAATTACTTCCTTTAGTAACTAATGCAAATACAAACATCACAGGCAACGTTCCCATCATTAATAAACTTTTTCTTCTAAATTAATGTTGTTGCTATTAACATTAGAACAATAATTTGCATGCCTCACTTTTGTATTGTATTTACTACAAATAGATTGCCTTCTCAGAAGACTTTTATTGCAGATGTAATTATACTATGAGCATTTAAATTCACCTACAGACTACATCCCCTTTTTCAGCCTTATCGGCTTTGAATGCTGTATTTTTCCGCCTTGCTTCCAAGTGGCCGACCGGATAAAGCCGCGCATCAAGGGTTCAGGTCAAACAACAAGCTTCCTGTTCGTGTCTTTTCACCTATGGACAAACATGCCATAAATGAGCTCAAACACATATTTGTTCGCTTACATCGGTAAGTGACCTCAGACAGCCCCACGGAGAGCAGGTGACGAACGGGACAAGCAGGCCATCTGTCCGACATTGCACATCCAAATCAAACACATTAAATGCAAGCGACTTGTATGAGCAGGCCTGAGCTGTTTGCCTGGGTTTTTATCTTATTTTAATTTGCACAAAGAAGGGAGCGACAGGGACATGCAGGAATCATGTTCTGTTTTCTTGTCTATTCCTTGAGCACACTGTGTCCAAATCACGCAGGAAAAGCAAGGCAAGTGTACGAAAGAGAGGGGTGGGGAAAAAACAGGACTCTTAGGGGAGTTAGCCTATGATGGATGAGCCATATGAGGAGGTGTGTAACAGATAGCCTCATGTTATAGTGACCTCTTTATACGTGTCATAGATTTCACATGACAGGCCCGCTCTCCACGTGCGCTCGCAGCCTTTTCCACTTGTACTTGTCCCCTCACTCATGTCACAAACGCTCGCTCACACCAGAACAGAGCAGACGTTTGAGCTCTCACAAGCTGTCCAAACATTTCGTTCCTTTTGAAGGCCGGCCTCAGTCTTCTCTGCCTTTCGCGTTGTACCTGGCTTTTTTTCAAAGCAGCGCACCCGCCACTGACGCAACGCGATACTTCAGAGAGAACGCAAACTGAGTGGGAGGGAGAAGAGAGGCCGTAGCCAAGTTAGCATGTCTATGTGCTGTGTTTTTTTTGATTGCCTACATCTGCTTTTTATGCGCGATGTTGGGAGACAGAGCACCGTTTCACCGCAGGGTTAAACGGGGTCACCTCCAGAAAGTTTTCAAAGGAATGGCCGGAAGGGGAGGCGATGATAAAATTGGGTTGGCACCCCACAACCACAAGGAAGAAAGGTGTCACGGGGGCTTTATGACGCTACTGTGTTGTATTAGAGGGTTGGGGGACAGAGCTAGAAATGAGTGATTAGATATTTTAAAATGGGCACATTGAGAAGAACTAAAAAAATAAATCAGTTACTTAAATAAACAAACAATTAGGTATTTAGTTATATCAAATTCATATAAAAAATATTCATGTCCAACTATCTGGCTGAGGGGACAGTTTATGGGGGTGACAGTGCAGCACAAATAATCCTCTATGTACAGAAAAAGGAACATGTAAATAATTTTATGTCTGAGTGGCTGCCTGATAGAAAAATGAGTACAGGTATAAGTTTATATATATTAAAAAAAACCTGCACAACCTTTTTGCCATGGATGTGCCACCTTAGCACAGTTTGTATTGTTTTTGCCTTGCAGCAAGAAAGTACTGGGTTTAGATAAGATAAGATAAGATAAGCTCCGCTCTTCAGGGGGGATCACATGAATAAAAATGTCCCAAATCCACTCTGGTCTTATTTCTTTCTACTGAGGACTTCCTCTTCTTCTCATAAACTTGAACGCGGTTTGCTTAATGCAACTATCAGCCAAGTTCAAAGTATAACGGTGAGAGCAGCGGAGCTACAATGAACGGCTAACACCGAAGCTAACCGCTAAGCTAACCAGATACATAAACACTAGAGGTGCGCATGTGCAGCCAGCAAGCAGAAACTAACAATGAAGGTGCATCCAGACTGGCGTCACATGAGCGCGTCACAATGTTTGGCATGTGGGACAACTACTTTCAGGATGGAAGGACAATTTTACCAAGTATAATAAAAAGTGTTTCTGAACAGGATTACCAACTATAATTTTAATGGGATGGGAACCTGCCCAGGATATACCCTACCTCTTGCTGAATACAGCTAAAGATACACAACAGAGCCTCTGACAAGAAACAAGCAGGTATAGACAATAGGCAGATGGATTCTTCCATGAACATAATGCGGCTAAGCTTAAGTAGGACTTAAAATTAATGACTGGAAATGTTTCATATTTGCCCATTATTTAAAAAGAATAACCTTTTGTAAAATAATGATCATAATGTAATCTTATTTCCACTTGGACAATGTTTTAAGTAAGAAAAAATGATAACTGTTTCTTCCTGTATGAACAGTGTTATTAAATCAGGAACAGAACAGGTAAAGGATTTCCAGTCAATGTAACTGCCTGACAGAAAAGTAAGGTAGTGTAAAGAAAAAATAGCATAAACTTAATTCACATTAATATCTTTTTTTCTTTTCTTCTATTTTTCTTTGTCACTGTGTCTGGAAAACTTTATCATGTGTACATGTTTTACGCAGAAAGATTAATGGTGGTGCACTGCCTCCAACCTCTACAGTATTTCCAGTTCAAATCAGCTTCCAGGTAGATGTTTTATTTTAAGTTGTTTTAAGATCCCCCCCCCCCCCCACACACACACACACACACACACACACACACCCTACCCCAATTAGCTTCAACCTTCAGGTAATCTAGACTTAATAAAGACAAAGTGAGGGTTAACAACTACAAATAAGGTATTAACTGTGCATCACCTTTTTACAGATCCACACTTTAAAAAACCCAAACCCTCCCTTCAATATATTGCAGATTAAACCTACTGGAAAATTAAATATGTCCAGGGCTCTATGGCTTCAGGTCACTATTTTTGCAACATGTCAAGCAAACTAGGTTACTGTCTCCATCAAAAACATTCATTGCAGCAGGTCAGACCTGAGACATCCCAAACAAGCCATTGGATGTCATTGGTACTCAACAGATGTGGCTTCCTTGGCTAAATCAGCCCTTGGAAAGTTGTCAACACAGCTATGCCAGAGCTGGTGCTTCCCCTCTTTGTCTGCTTTTTTTTTTTCCTTCCTGCTGCCTCAATATTTAGTGTTTGCCGACTGACTGTGGGAGAGATAATGAGAAGAGTGTTGTTCCTTTTTGTCCTTGTGTCCATGTCCTCCTTACGTAATGCAACACACATTCATTATTCAGAGAATTACAACACAGTATGTTTGTGTGGAGATAGTGTCTTTGCACAAGAACGTGCCTGTATTACACATTCTTTTTAAGGATCCTATTAAAAAGAGGGTTTTTTTTGACTGCTCTGTGACAACAGATGAGTCTGTTAACACAACCACACGCGTTCACATCTCATTTATAACTCCTCTTATGGAGGTTATGCTTTCTTCTACTTATTGATAACCGGACAGTTATCAATAAGGCAGGTGCTGTAATAGCTCCTTAGCAAGAATTACAAAACATTTATGGAGAGGTGAAGAGTGGGCAAATATAAAATGTCCTTCAGGAAAAGCAGCATCACCAACAAGTTGAATTACACTTAAGTTTATGTATATTCATGCATCGCATATGTATGATGTCCAAATTGCATGCCCAAATTTTAGATGAGGAGGTATGACTGGATCACTTGGATCTAGTTAAATTTAACTTAACAGCTGAGGATGGTATCTCCACTATGTGGGGTTTTATACAATTAAAACCCCAAGGAAGCCACATCTGTTGAATTCCAATGGCGTCCAATAGTTTATATCCTGCTCATATAAATTATGTAGTAGCATTGCTGACAGTTTAAAACATTCATTGCTGCAGATCAGTACTGAGGCATCCCAAACAAGCCACTGGATGTCATTGGAACTCAATATTTATATTTTAAAATTATTTTTAACACATAAACACAACTCAATACCAAAACCAGCACATGTTGCCCAGAGTTTAGGCATATATATATATATATATATATATATATATATGTGTGTGTGTGTGTGTGTGTGTGTGTGTGTGTGTGTAAATATTTACAGTAGAAAAGCAAATTACAACATATGTCAGCATTTTTTCCTTCTGATTTAGTCACATTTAATCAAACTCAATTCAATTTGTTTATACAGCACTGATTTAAAATCTAATTAACCCAAGCATATGAACAGTTTCACAATCAATTGAGGAAATCCAGATGTTTATTAACACTTGCTTTCTTTGTTCAGTTAATTGAACTTTCTGGAAGAGTCTTAATACCGTATATGTCCTTCCTGAGCAGCATCTGCTTAAATAATAATGATAATAATAATATTAAACCAGCCACCCTTGCAGTACTGTGCAACATCTATTTGAGAGCATGTTCCTTTAGTATGGGAGAGCACACAATTGAGAAATCATGATGTTAGCTTGTAGCATTAATTAATTACCACCACAACAAACAGATAATCTGACTGGTTTTCCAGTTCATGCTGACCTCTACTTTGGCATCAATCCCAAATTTGACCTTTGACTTTTAAGATGACTTGGAAAAAAAATTATCTAAAATACAGCAGACAAACCTGTTTATATTTATTAAAAAAATACTTTTGCTGTTTTCAATGCAATGTTTGTGATGAGTTACATGGGTGAAAAAAAACTGGGAGTGGTTCAGCAAGGACAGTGGGTGTGCCTCGCCCAGGACACGAGCAACACAAGAACCGTTATTGTTCCTAACTCCTATGTTATAAAACTAAAACTCAAAGGTGTTTTGGGGATATCAAACTAAATCCTAATTTGCATGAATCATAAAAGGCAGACGCAGGTTGACATTAAAGTCTTTCTGGCTCAGTCTTCAGCTTTTCGTGGGTTGTGATTGTTCTCCCTCTATCCAAATTGGTTTCTACTAATTTGTCTGCCATCTTCTCGCAACCCACAGAGATACAACCAGGTGGATTAGAGACTGTATATTTCCCCCTGGAATGAATAGGACCGCTCGTGTGGTTATCTGTCAATCTGTGTTAGCTCTGTGATCGACTGGCAACATTTCCAGGGCTTTCCTTGCCTTCTGTGTGCAAGAGCTAAACTCATGCCTTCCTCTTTTATTAGCCCCCCAAAAGAAAGATGCTACGACAGTCCCTCTTCACACCAGACGTGCCTGAGTAACAGAGTTCAATGTTAAAGAATTTAGGGAGTGCATACACTTTTACATTATTTTAAACCATTTCACATATTGTTGCATGACACAACAATGGGTAAAAGAGAACCCAAAATTTGATTAGCAGAAAAAAAATAAAAATATATATATATATATATATATATATATATATATATATATATATATATATATATATATAATTTTAATAATATCACTATAAGTTGAGCAGATCTAGTTGGTAATTTATGCATATAGAAATATCCAGTGACATGCTTTGTTACATAATTATGTGATTTATTTTTCATTGTAAAATAGCTGCAGAGGAACTGATAAAGAAATATATATAAAAAAATATTTTTTTATTGCAGTAGGATTATCTTCCATAGGGAAAAAAATTAAAATACATCTTTTTACAAATAATTTTTTTTTCAGTTCAGGAAAATTCCAACTACAACAGGTCTTGCTTTTTAAATCAGTTAAAGGGTTTACTAACATTTAAACGGTAAATCGTGACTATTCCCTCAGGTATAGTTATTATATGATGTAGCGAGACAAATCTCTTAACCACTCTGCAAAAAGGGAATGCAGATGCAATTCAGTGACCAACCTGGATAAGTTCATTTTGCAACTATGCACAGTGAGTAGGAAGGTCTCCAAGTTTCCTCATCTTACTATTGTAGAACTACACCTTCATGTGAGATTATGCTTCTGCAAAAAAAGATTCATATAGTTAAGGCTGTTCACACCTAGGTTGCCAGTATTTGTGCAGGTGCTACTTCATTATGTTTTGCAGGGTGATTTTTGAGAAGACTCCACCTTTACTCGACTCAGAATATCACTATCATCAGCTCAGCTATTCTTGTACATAAGCGCAGAATGACTTCCTCCATTAGCATGTCTTGGTAAATAAGTTATATTCGACCTCAAATCAAAATACATTTTTCATATATTTCACACTATCAGGTCTCAGTTCCCAGGGAAGCTCCTCGTGATGTGTTACAAACACTTTGAATTACACACCGGAGTATGAGGCCAAGTCCCTGAACAGTAATCTAGGTGAAGCCAAACACGCCGTTAGGCCTGAATGGAGCTTTCAGATATTTTTCTCAACTCGTTATAACAGTTACTAGACCTCACACCAACCAACATTTAAAAGTTTTTCCAAGTTGACATCACTCGTCACATCAAAATTGAAGTCACAAATCTTCCCCTTTAAAAATTCCAAACATCTTTAATTAAATTCCTGAATAACTTCAAACAATGGAAAATCCATATGTTTCCGAAGAGAAAGAACTATCTTGTTTAAAAATCTACTGTCTAAAATAACTTTTGCCCCAATAAATAACAGACATTTTGACATCCAGTAAGCATTAAAATGTATCTTCTATTCCATTACCATGCCAAATGTTCCGGGAAGAATAAAAAACATGACACTAAATCTAGTTTGCCAATGTTATGGTGATCTATACTGTCTTTCATTTGTGCTAAATGCTGTTCTCTGTCATGTTTGGTGGGTAGTTTGCAGGACCAAAGTGCAGACAGGAACTAGGGGGCAGCATGTTTAAAGTAACGAAACGCAAACTTACAGGTTTCAGGCACAGGCAGAGTAACGGGATAGCGGAGAAGATGGAAGCGAAAATGGAGGGGAACAATGGCCAACAGAGAACTTATTGTTTCACTCCTAAAAGGGAACTAAAAGTAAGTAAAATCTTCTTGAAATTAATGTATTTATTCTGATTTTGAGCATGTGAATAAGAGCATCTGTCAATGAAAAAAGATCGTTGCCCTTAAAATAGGAACAACTCATCTCCATCATCTTATTTCAAGTGCAATTTATCTAGTTATCTTATTTTAGGGGTAAAAATACTCATTCCATTGACATAATCTTATTTACCTGCTCAAATCATGGACAAACACACTCATTTCAAGACATTTTTACTTATTTTTAGTTCCATTTTTGCAGTGTTCCGTGTATGCGGGAATGACTAAAAAAGAAAAACACGTGGGTCTAACCATTAGGATTTTTCGAAATACACAATCATGTGTAAAAACATGTTAAAAAAAAAGAAGACATTTTTAACACTGTCAGCCTAGCCTCAGCCCACCGTCATTATTTTATTACTCACAGTCTGAATCAGTGTCAAATGACCCTTTGTACAACGCATTTACAGCCACGCAGCTGAGGCCTGTGCAATAACTTTTCGGGCCACCTTACAGGCGCCCTTCTCACCGAGGAGCCGCGGCGTGTCACCCACACACCGGACCGTGTCACTCCCCACCTTCATAATAACTGCTCCTGTGAAAACCCGGGGCCGCCCTGTGTCAATACGCAGTGACGCATCCCTGTCAACTACTATATTCACCCATAACACCTGCCAGCCGGGACAATCGGCCCGTGCCACGGTCTTAAATGACGTGATGAGTTGTGCGAAGAGCCAGTCAAGCACGGTTTTGTTTCTAATACAACAAGCTGTATGTCAGAGAATTTGAATGTTTCAACAACAAAAAAAAATGCTACATCTGAAGCACAAGAGGCACAGAGCATTGCATAAAACTGGTACAAACGCAAGAGTGATGAGAGGAAAAGGAAAATGCTAAGTGTCATGGAGGTGACACCCTTGAACAGCCATTAAGTGCCTCTGACCCGCTGGGCGATACAAAGGACCGGATGAACGGTGACATTTAGCTCTCTAAAGTAAAGAGTGGGAGGAGGACAGGAAGCGAAGTCTCGCTTCTAAGCTGATCATCTAAAGAGCCGTAAATGTTTGCTGCGTCGCCACATCTCAGGTCTGCTCCCCGGTCTCCTAGGCTTTGTGAGCTCCGGCGACCAAAGGGCCTCCAGCTCACCTCTCGGGTCGAGGATGCCTGCAATCGCCGCGTGGACTCCGGCGGCTAATGGCGGTGTGAGATGGCAAGCGGTCAGGTCTCACTGTGACCCCCCGCGGCTCGCCTCATTTCATGCTCTTTGCCCTCGTTACCCTCGCCTCAGAGTTAAATGTCAGTGGAAGGATGGACGTCGCTCCTCCGGAGAAAGGTCGACTCTGCCATTTACGGGAACCTTGGAGGAGAACAAGGACGCGGTTTAGGGAGGGAGACCGGCGGCGTCAACCGTGATAGGGTGCGGCCACGTTCAAAGACGAGCAGGTTTCCAAAAGCAGCGGCCGCAAAACCTGTGGAGCTCTAAAGAGCACCACAACAACAAAAAACCCGCGTCAGCACATAAATAATTCCTGTGTGCAGTCAGTACTCTTGTGTTTCCTTTCACACAGAAATTTACCATAGATCGGCTTTTCTTATTATGAGAACATTCATAAATTGCTTGTGGTCCATTGTTAGAAGTTTCCAGTTCCAAGTTGGAAAACCAGTGGGATTTGCTAATTGATCCATTTAGTGAGTCAGGCTCGCTGCCATTAACGATGCAAGATGGCCGTGTTAACTGCAGTTATCTACAGAAGCAGTTCTTTCAAACTCTGCAGCAACATGTACATTAAAGGAGGCTATATAGTACGTATAGTATGTTAATGAAAGACAACTCACTTTTATATGTGGCACAGCCATATTTGATTTTAAGATTCAGGTTGGTCATTCAGAAATATGGTTTAGAAGCCATTCTGTTAACCTTTTCCAAAATCATTCTTAGAAAGTTCAACTTTTAGGTAAAGGTTCAACATATGAGTAATCTACATGCAACCTTTAAACCAATCATGCCATGCCTAACTACAAGAAGCACTTTTTGTTGCTCTCTTTATTTTTGTTTCTATGACACAACAGAACAGCAGCAAGTCCTGTTGTTCCACTATTGTAAATGGTCTGTGAAGATGGTGCTTTCAAATGCAAGACAAAAATATTGGATCTTCAAAGAAATCCCCAACTGGAACTTTGATTTTTTTTTTTTTTTTATAGAGCACCTAAATACATTTCACACTTCAAATTCTCATAATTGCCAATGAATACGAAAGATTTGTTTATTTTTTATGACACAATCTAACAACAAAAAAAAGGCCAATTCATGTTGTCCTATTGTAAAAACCCAGTGTAGATTTTATATGCATGGTGACGCAGTTGGATTTTTAGGTCAGGGTTGGTGAGATCCCTCTGACATTCCCGATCAGAATTCGGACTTTTAGGGACCTTTCGATTGATTTTAACACATTTTGAAATGGGGAAATGTTAACCTTCAAATGAAAATGACACACATAATTAAGCTACAATTTAGATCAGATTAATTCAATCTTATTTTTTAACTGTTTGAAGGGGGTTATTATCAGTCAATAAAGCACAAGAAAGAGACAGCCGCCCCCGTTTGTTATCTATCTGCTTATCTGATTTTGCCCGTCTGTGTCGGCCAGAGTCCCGTCGTGCTTGTGGCAGTGACAGAAAGCTTCATTCCCACGGAGCTGTGAGCAGGTAGTGACCTATTCACCCTGCGCTCTCCAACCATTGCCTCTCATGTTCAGTCTCTTCTACTCATGTCAACGCTGACACTGATACCTGCCCACCTCACCTTGATTCCATCATGAAATGCTCATTCTGGCTTTGACAAAAGTGACAAAGCCAAAAGGACCCCCAACTGCTGTGAGGGTACGCACAGCAGTTGGGGTCCAATTCATTTAAATGTATTCAGGCATTTAAGCATCACTGATCCCACCCCCCCTGTCTCCAAGTCCCGGGTGTGCGACAGACGGAGGGGCCTGACCGCTGGCCAAGGTTAGCGGAGCCCTAAACTGTGTTTGAGCTTTACATCGCCAGGCCCACCGCCGCAGAGATGACACACCGGTCCCTCTACCAGCTCACAGTGACAACTCTCAGCTAACTACACTGCTTTGCCTCTCATTTCTTTCACAAGTCTCCCGGGAACCGCAGTCCAGACCCAGTGGGAAACTTCCCAGGGTGCACCAGTATAAACTGTCCAAATTCGCTGCGAGACCAAATTATGTCTGTTTCCTTTTGAAAATTTTTTGGATTTAGGACTAAACACCACAAAAACAAAAAAAGAGGATCTTCTGAGATAACAGAAACGGTTTTATACACTTTATTTTTCCAAATCTCATTTCAATTCCTTAATGTTTGTTTAATTTTAATTAGCAAGCTCATCCCTTTACAGCTGCAACCAATTCATTCTGTGAATACATTTTTATTAGCATCCTTTTTCTCTGGCCTTTACATTGCAACAACTGTTAAAACACAGCAGGCTTTACAAGACTGAGCGCCAGGACACTAATTGATCTGCGGGTCCCGAGCACCACCTTGTGGTCGAATGGAGAACGACAGTTTGGTTTTGCACAGCTCCACTTGGCCAAAAGATGGCAGCCTATTGCAGGCTTTCAAATCATGGCTCTGTGAGGATCAACGTCATTTACGATTATGACATTTTTACTGGTAAACTTAAAACACGTAAGCCTCTGTAATATGTGGGATCTGATATAATGTTACATTTTATCAATAACTAGTAGAGCTAGTTATTACTGGCAAACTGAATGCACTATGTTAGGAAACTTTCAAATAATACAACTGTGGTTGTGGAAGATTGTGGTGGCATACTAAATTTTAAAAAGTTGAATAAAGACATTAGTTTGAAAAGGCACAAAACTGTAAAGCATTTATTATTTTCCTTTTTTTTTCTTGTGGGTGTTCAGCTTCTTTGGGTTGTCCAGTGGCTTTGAAAAAAGTTACACAAGCTGTTTAAAAGTTTTTGTGATAATAAAAAAAATAAAATCAAAATAAATATTTTCCAAACTGTCTTTTTTTTTTTTTACATATGAATTTTCATTTGTTCTGTGCAAAGCTGCAACTGATAACGTGTTTGCGCAACACCCATACACCAAATTATTTTTTTGTTGAAGCACTTTCTAAGTTTGTTTTAGCATTGAGGCTTCTTGAGGTCACGCCAGTCATGTATTATAAGGAATTTGAGCAGCTTTACTTTTCTACATTTGCATCATTTTCCCAAAGTAAAATTTTCTAGAGGTTACAATGAAAGAATATCATTGTGAAACGTTTATGAGTCAGAAGAGGAGCTCAAAAAGGCCCACAGTATTATTTATTTACCACTGCACACTGGAGACAGTCATCAAAATTGAAAAATAAAAATTAGGAACCACATCTACATTTCAAAACTTGTCAGTTTTTCAAAAAATATAAAAGAGACAATCTAAATTTAAAGAAGGATCGGTCTGTAACTTACACCCAAGAGAAACACGCTAAAGGACCTGCAGGAATTTCCGACAAGACTTAGGTGACAAAATCTCATGTGTTCTCCATAAAAAAAAGCCCAGTCAATTGAATGAAGTCCTTACCTTTTCAGCAATCCCTCATCCTGAGCAAGCATGGGGCGACAGTGTAAAGTAACACCTCCCTTTTAACAGGAAGAGATCTCGAGCAGATCCGGACTTGGTAGGAGCAGCCATCTTGTATGACCAACAGAGGATTTAGAGGACAAGTAGAAGCAAGGGTCCAAGGGTATTTACTATTTTAAATAAGATTAGACAGAATTCTTCTTTTGCATAAAGAAAATCTAAACCAGACTGATTTTTTTTTTTAGGAAAAAGGGTCTGTGTAGTGAGGAAGTTAATGTGCAACTTCCAATGGCAATGTTATGCTTGAAGGGGAAAAGATGACATATGACTTCTTCAAGGGCTTGAATGAAACGTACATTTCTTAGTGCGCCAGTGGATCAGTCATGTTTTTAACTTCTGCTGCAGCCACTAGGAAGATGGATTGACAGAAGAGGGAAAGGATTCTGTACTGTCCTGCTGCAAATGTAGCATCCCCTTCAGAGTGCCTGAAAAGAAAAGAAGAAACAAATGCGGTGTGTGCAGGGGCGGATTTAGGAAATTTGGGGCCCTAGGCAAAGAAAGGCATGGGGCCCTCTAAATTGTGAAGAAAACACATAAAACAGACTCATTATACACATACAAAAAATGTAATAGAATAGACATACATTATTATTTTTTTGACCTTTTGTCCCTCTCTTATCCCTTTTCTTGTTGTTTTCCTCTATGTTTTCTCTTGTCCCTTTTTCTAGTAGACAAGCCATGATCTGCTTATCTGTTCTCCATTTTTTTATTTGAATGAAATGAATTAAAAATATATTTTTCATAAATTGTTATATTATTTACTTGAAATTGTTGAAAGACCATGCATTATTCGTTTTGTGATGACACAAACACTGATGTCACAATAATAATAAATGATAAATAAATCAAGATTAGGCTACATGATCTATCACTCCCCCTCCCCAATCTGTCATAGTTGAGCTGGTCCACAAGTACGTGCAAATGTGTTGTCTTTTTTAACGCTACAGCAAATTAATCCATTACAGAAATCCCCTTGATTATGTCTGATGTTTTTGACCGGAGGACAGCACGGGTAAGGGGGGGCTTTGAGGTATATTGCCCAGGGGCACCACATTGTCTTAATACGGGCCTGTTCAGGAAGTACACTGTGCTGACTGCTTACCAGCAGAATGAATGATGCTGGACTCTCTCAGTCTGGTGGAACAACATCATTCTCAAAGCCTGGCTGGATAATCGGGACCCCCAGGAACTTGGGGGCCCTAGGCAACTGCCTAGTTCCGCTTAATGGTAAATCCGCCCCTGGGTGTGGGTCTCACATTTGCACCTATCCGTCAACAATCTATGGATAAACGTATCAGCTGCCTAGAAAAGCGTTTAAAAGTTGGAAAACAAAATAACTTCTGGTCCACACAGTAACAAAACATTTCACTTTATTTCTTTGAATTCTGTGTAGGCCCAGGCTTTCCTTTTCGTTTTCTTTTTTTCACTCACGGTGCATCTTAAAGTTGGGAAATTTCGACTTTTCCGTGCCTCTTTATCCTGCCCCGACTAGTCTCTTGGCACTCAGAAGTTCACCGCCTTTTTTTTTTCTTCCTGTAAGTTTCATCATAGCCTCAGGTAAGGTATTTCTCTCCTTCCGCGCCTACCCCCTGTACAACAACACACACCCACTCTGCTCTAACTCAACAACAAGCACTTTGCACTCTGGGTGCGGTTTGGCCTTTGCGAGCAATAACACGATTGAGAAAGGCATAATGACAGCCGCCGTGAATATGGATCCTTGACACCCAAGGCCTGGGTTTGATAACTGATTAAAAACAGCTGATGGTGGGGCAAGCTGCACGAGCCTCGGAAGAGAAAGCATCCAACGACGCATATTGAAATCCTTATCTCAGGGGTTTGAAACACATGCCTCTGCATTCGGGATTGTGTTGCAGGAGTACACGCCGACCCAGATCCCTCACAGAACTAAGATCATTCTATCTGGCGGATCAATTATTCATAAAAATAAAATAAAAAAAAAGATGACACTGAATGCTTACTTGACATGCGTGAGACATAAGCCTGATGGTTGCTTCTTACGGCCCTGGGAGGATGTGCAGCATCAAAAAAGGCAAGGAGGCAACGTCAGCAGAAACAGGCTCAATTAGAAGCCGTCCCTCTTTCTGCTTCGGTCAATCCTTTTTTTTATTTCCCTGCCGTGGGAGCGAGTGATGGTGTGTGAAATGTAAACTTTGTTCTAATCTTCCATGTGAAAAAGAAAAGCGTCGATGGCGTAAAATCAGAGCAATCATTGGGCTTTCTTGAAAGCCCGTTGACTTCATTCCACGACAAATGCGCAGGAAACATCATATGCTGACTTTTTCCCCCATGTGTTTCAAGTGGAAGAGGAAGTGGAAGATATTTAAAAAAAAAAAAAAAAACGACCAGAACTGCGGTGTTTTGCAGAGAGCAGCTGGTGCATTTGCTAATTTAATCAATTACAATCTATTTGGAGAGCTTTATTGAGGGAAAATGGAGACAATCTTGCCAGAGACGCTGACTCACTCGTCTAAAGTTTCGTAAAATTAAAGTTCTATAATGGGATAAAGGATTTGTGGAGACTGGGGGAGAGGGGGAGAGAGCATTTTCACATCAAGCAGCGAGAATTGCTCTGATTGTTCAAACCCTCCTAGTGAGATCTGATGACGCACCACCACCTGCAAATTGCAAGAAAATCCTTTGATCTTCTCTAAATAAAACTCAAAAATTTGGAGAAAAAAAGCTGGACTGCTTATAATAATAACCAATTGATGAGGACATGAAAGAAAAAATGCCAATTTTGTATGTTTAGTTTTTGAGAGGTACATCACTTTCATGAACCTCTCACTTTTGTGTCGTCCTTTTCGATTAGCGGTGTCGTGGTGGAATCTGGAATATACGTTTTACTACACCTGAGCTCGGATTCATACCACTTCAGAAAAAAGCGACAACCAGCAAGAGTCCATCTCATGTTGTGTACCAACATTTACATCTAGGTTTGGAGAATTCAGTGAGTGGTGTGCTCTTGCAGCAAATCAATTACGTCGCAGAATCCATCCAATAATCTCACACCAGACTAAAGCTCTAAAACCTTGGTTCTCAAACTCTGGTACAAGAACCTCTTGTGGGCTGCCTTTGGATGTGCTCAGAAGAAAACTGATTTTTTTTTTTTGCAAGGTAATTACAAATCTGTTAACTGTACGGTGGCATCAGTGGCTGGTTATTCTGTGTTTCATTTATCCCTGAACTTGGATCTGGGAATGTTATGGAACAAAGTTTCACTCCAAGTGATTGGCCAATTGATATGTTGTGTGTCCAGGCTAATGTCTATTAGCCATAGAAGCTAAAGGCAATGTAAATCTCCTACACTGCAACGTGTTCATTAAATGTGGTTGTATGGTAGCTTTGTGATTGTGTTATTGATTGGTACAAATAAAACACAAATTTAACCAACCATGCAAAATCAGTCTTTCAAATCGTTGCTTTTCTTTACAATCACATCATTACAAATTTTATTAGTCATAGTGGTGATTGAATGATTTTATGTCTGTTATTTTTAGAAGACTTTTTAGTGACTCACTTTTAAATACCCATTTCCCTATATAGAGTAGAATAGATCAGAAGATAAATTTATCTTATATCGTCACTTAAGAAAATACGCCAGTCGCCATAGCTAGATGAATAAACACAAAGCTCCTGAAACTCTATTATGGTTTGCAGTTATTTGCATGTGGCTGCAAGGTTATGGTCAGCCCTTCAGAATTTTTTTTTTTTCTATTTTACTTAGAATAAGTTGTGATCCCCATCGCGAACTAGGTTTGAGTGATTTTTAAATGTATAAAATGACTCCATCCACAAGAATTTTTGTTTAAAAAAACAGACTAGTGGGGACTGGTTTGCAACTCTTTTACAACACGCCCAATATAGAGCTAAAGCGGTGACAGCTGAAAACGAGATCTGGCATTGTAAAATTAAACATTGAAAAATAAAACAATGACAAATCAAACATTGAAAAGTGAAACATTGAAAAATCAAACATTGATGAGTCAAACATTGTTAGAAAGTAAAAACTTGGAATGATGTTCTCATTTTATGCTGCAGCTTTTTTTTTCAATGAGAGATGTTTTCAGTGTCACTGTAGAGTTTCTTCAGCTACAACGTCACTAAAATCATTACGTGTGTAAGCTAATAAAGATAATATTAATGAAAATGGTACCCTTTCTTATGGACGAGCAGCGGTGCTTGAATCGGAGCTTTCCATAAGTTCACTGCAGGTAGAAGAAGAGGGGCATCGGAAAACTGGAAGGCCAGGGAAGGAGCCCTCAATTGAGCCCCTGCCCTGACAGCAAAACAGTGCCACAGCCTGTAGTGACATCGTAGCTGAGGGGACTCTGCAGTGACACTAAAAAACAAACAAACAAAAACAAAAGATAATATCATCATAGGTTTTTACTTTCTAACAATGTTTGATTTTGCACTTTTTAATGTTTTACCTTTCAATACCAAATCTCTTTTCTTTTATACATCATTGCAAGTGATTTTTTTACAATGTTTATTTTTTTTCAGTGTGTGATTTTACAATACCAAATCTCTTTTCTTTTATACATCATTGCAAGTGATTTTTTTTACAATGTTTATTTTTTTTTCAGTGTGTGATTTTACAATGCCAAATCTCTTTTCAACATCACTGCAAGCTGTCACTGGTTTAGCTCCATAGCCCATCCCCTTGTTGTCAGAGTGACGTGCTCCATTCCTGCCACTAGGGGGTGCTGTTACCCTGGATGGGATTTTTTTTTTTTTTTCCTCTTTTTTTTCCTGCCCGAGTCTGGGATCAGGGCATTAACGTGTGTGTTGTGAGCGCGCTTGTATGTGTATGTGTGTGTGTGTGTGTACATCCAGTGAAAATTACCCGGAGACGTACGGGCGGACGGAGATCGCGTTTGGTTTTTTTTTTTGACCGTACCAATGTGTCTGGCCTGTATACACCTCGCATTAAACCCAACGGAATCATCTCATGGACACGGCGGGACACCGAAAATGAGGAAATAATCGGAGTGGCCGCGCGGCGAGGCTCGTCTGCAGCTATACCGTTTTTGTTGAACCGAGAGCGGGGGGACCACAGCTGCCGCCGCCGCTGGCTGCGAAAATGTCGAGAAAAATAGAGAGCAAGCAAGGTAAGACCTGCCCAGGCTCAGACTCAGAAGCACGCTGCTCCCACCCCGGGATGCTGTTATAACGGGGTTAACTTATGACTTATAATATGGAGCAAAATCCTCGGTGCTCCGGGGGTAACGCTGCTTTGGATGTGTCCAGCGTAAACGGGGGGTTTAATCGGGCCTCATGGGTTGCTCCTTTCTCGGCTATCCAAATAGAAAATAAAGCATCGTTGCTCGCTGGTGTAAAAGCTGATATTTTAGCATGCCGGCAGAAGTGATTTTCACGTAAGGATGCTATTGCTCTTTAGCTGGCACGGGACTCCACCGGCATTTTTAACCAGACTGTGTGTGTTATTTATTTATTTTATTTTTTTTCCTCCAACGGTCACATAAATATCGCTTAATTGTTTCAAAGCGACCATAACCGCTTAAAAACAAATCTCGGCAGGTTTTTTTTTTTTTCTCCTTCTCTCTTTCTGGGACGAGGAGATATCCCAGAATGCTCCTTGTGTAACGCCAGTGTGTGTTAGTGGAAAAATCTGCTGCCCCTCGGTTTATCCTCATTTAACGTGGGTTTTTTTTTTTTTTGGAAGCGGCGGCTAAATGTTAGCTTCCCGAGGCTAACGCTAGCTGCGTCGACACCTGGAGTTTGCTCACGCCCAGCACCTCCGTGTGTGTCTGTGTGGTCACACTGATTTCAGCGCTGTGCATGTGGCGCTTTTCTTCCTTCCTTCCTTCCCTCCTTCCTTTGCCATGTTGTGTCTGCCTGTCTGCCTGCGTGGCTCATTTTGGATGCAGGCGAAAGGCAAATAAAGCACTGCATTGCACTCCGCGGGTGCAAACAGGGGTCGCCCTTAGGTATGGATGCCTTTGGGGAGGAAACTTAATACCCGCCAGCTACACATGCGTCCCCCATTCCAGCAGCTGTCTCTCCCCCCGCCTTGGCCTGGCCCCGTGCGTGTGTGTATAAATACGGCCCGGCCCCGGTGTCGCCTGCGTTGAGCGGGACTCCCATTAGCCGCCAGGCGGGGAGGGAGTGTCATCATCCGGCACCGGGCTCGGTCATTCCTCACACAGGCAGGCGTAAAAGTTTCCGATCGCTTTCTTGTCGGCCAGATGACTACATATGGTCACAGCTAGAGGAAAAAGTCAAAGGCAGTGCAGCTTCCAACTCTCACGTCTGATATATATATATATATATATATATATATATATATATATATATATATATATATACACTCGCCTGAATTGCTCAGATAACCGATTTTTGACTTGTCCCGTTTCTCAATAAAAGCTCCAAATAACAATAAAACACAGTCTCCTTATGTTTGAAATAAAAAGTTGACACTTTATTTTCTCTAAACCAAAAAGTTTGTTTCTCTCTGAATCTGGACATGCAGTAAAATCCCTTAGGGTGTAGGACGGAGTTGTAACTTAATGGCAATCGTTTTCTGCATTTCTCGTTCTCTCTCTTATTTATTTATTTTTTTCTTCTTCACAAGAGGTTGCAGAATTCACCATTTTTTTTCCCAGCGTTTAAAAATATAATAGGGAATTTTATTTGTATAGCACGTGTCATCTCAAGGCACTTTCCAAAGTCAAATTCAATCAGATTATACGGATTGGGTCAGATTATACAGATTGGGTCAGATTATACAGATTGGTCAAAAGGTTTCCTATCTAGGGAAACCCAGTAGATTACATCAAGTCTTGACAAGCAGCATTCTCTCCTGAAGAAGCGTAGAGCCACAGGGAGAGTCGGCTGCATTGTCCATGGCTTTGCAGGAATCTACCATACTGAGCAAGCATGGAGCGACAGTGGAAAGAAAAATTCCCCTTTTAACGGGAAGGAAAAACCTCCAGCACAACCTCACTAGATTTTAATTTCATAATAGATAACAGTAGTATGAACCTTTTTATTTTTTATAGATATTTCAGGGGGAAACCTTTGGCTCTCTTTTGTATGTGGCGTATGCCGTACACTCTAACTATATAGAGGGTCTTTAAGCTCCATTTCTGTTGTGATCAATCAATAAGTATTTCTATCAGGAGCACAGGCAGCATCACACTGCCTGTATGTGGGGGGGGGGGGGGCAGTCTGCATTACACAGCTTGGCTGTGAGATGAAATTTCAGTAATACTTCTGAACGAACAGGACTGCAGAGTTGACATTTATAGCCGACTTTCTATAGCGTAGCATTGTACGCGAGTGGTTACTGTGGTTCCTCTGTTTTCCTGTGGATTTAACAGACTCTTGATGTTAACTGGGAACTTTCCAACTGAATGCCAATAATTTATAATATTTCCTAAGGCAACATGATCTGCTACAGGTAGAATTACTCTTTTCTTGCATCTTCTGTGCTTCCTCTAACGCCGTGTTTACACACAAATATCTTCATTCGGTCACAACTTCCACACAAAGCGTGGCTGTCGTTGCAGCCTGGTAACTTATGTATGGTGTGTTCACTGAACAGAAAAAAACAAAACAGTAACACAGGTTTTCTGACTGACTGCCAGTCAGCACCAGTCAGGCATAAAATAATCTGACTCGGGTCACCGGCCGTTTTTGCTTCTTCGTTGCGTAGCTTAAACACTTCGGGTCCTACGGGCAGGACTTTCACTGCCTAAATGGTAACCATAGTGCATCGGTGGTGCAGGTTTACCAATGCGATGCACACATGGACACCAAACCCGCACAGGAGACTAATGGCTAGATTCACCGGCTACATAAACATACCCCTCACTCTCCATGGTGACAGTGTCCTAAAGTCGCCGGCTTGTCGTCCTTTAGGGACGTTAACACCCAAAGTGAGATTGTTGTGTGTGTGTAGCTCCGTGCAGTTTTCATGTCCAGAAATTAAAATGGTTAAGGAAAAAACAAAAACCTCCGGGTGGCTGATTGATCTGCTTTAGCGTTAAACCCTGTTCTTTGCACACGCACCCTCGTGACCTCATCGGTTTGGCACCCAGGACTGTAATCCATAAACAGATACAGAGTGTTGCCCAAAAAAAAAACCCTCAGAGAGCAGCTGACTTGCAAACTCGCTGCTCTGTGAAGAAAGAACGAACGAACGAACGGGGCGGAGGAGCGTAGAAATTCAGAAATGTGTTTTGTCAGTTTACATTTGCTCTCTTCACACATCTACCCTTTTAATGAGTTGGAAATAGAGGGCGCACAATTTTTTTTTTACTATTTACTTCCCTCTAAGAGTGTTAAAAACGAGCCACCAGGTGTGGTGGACAGTCTAGACACCCCCCCCCCCCCCCCCACACACACACACACACACCTTTGATTCCAGATTTATTTGTCTGTCAAACCCAAAACCTTTGCAGCATTTGGTGTTTGGCGGCTGCAAGCCTCAACTCTGATTTGTAAGCAACACAAGCTTTAGAGCTTTTTTCCCGTAATTTTTTTCAGCTCGCCTCACTTCTCTGCGTGCCTTATTTTCATTTTTTTGTCAGGCAGTATCCCCATGGTGTGGGCGGGATTAGCTACTGATCGTTGCGTCACGTTGCAAAACTGCGGTGACGATCGGGCAGAAAACCCAGCTACAACAATTTGCGCGCGCGCAGATTGGGTGTTGCTCTGAACCTGAGATGTGTTTTTAAATACACAAAGAGTGAAATATCTTTTTAGAGTTTTTATTCAGTCAGCGATCAGTACGCTTGGTTGTTAAATACTTCAGTGCACATAGGATTTCCCCAGTTTATGTCCATAAGGTTGTAAAGATAAAATAAAGAAGACATGCGAGGCAAAAAGGTACTGTTTTTATGATCTATGCTTAAGATGTTCTGTGTCCAATGATCTGTCTTTGGCATTTTTTAATATTAGAGTATCATGTGGAAAACTAGGTTAAAGTGGCAAAAAAGCGCATTGTGTCATATTACTCTGCAAAAGTATTTATTTCCCTTGAACCTTTCCGCCAGTCGATCAATCTTGGCGGCTCGTCAGTGACTGGCCAATCAGAGATCGCGATTTGCACCCATTTTATGCTGTTGCTTAATGAACACATTTTTTTTTTTTTTTTGATAAAGAACACTCAAACACTGATTTTAAAACCCACGCCCTTATTCAACCAACTTTTTTGAAAAACTGCAAGTTTTTAAACAGAAATACGAGACGCGTGCTCTCTGAACTCTTTGAAGGGGGCGGAGCTTTCCTGGGTCTGCGTTTGTGATTGGTTGGGAGGATGTAGTGTCTAGTATTAACCGACATGATAGGCTAGAATGCAAAAGGAAGAAGAAGTTAGAAAAAAAAGTAGCACCTTTTGTACACAAGTCACTCCCAATTAAATATAAGATAAGATAAGATATAACTTTATTGATCTCACAGTGGAGAGATTTACTTGTGACATCGGCTCTTAAAAGCAACAGAATGTGCACAAAGGAGAAAAAGGTGCATGAATTATATACAGTACATCCAGATATATACAGTGGATGGGGAAAAAAATGAAATATCAAATAGTTATTGCACAGTTATTGCAGTATACAGGATTATTGCACAGGGTATCAAATAGATATTGCACAGTAATATGTCCCTTATATCACATTTTGAATTGACTCTGCAAGCAAACTACAATGTTGTACATTAGTGTCAATATTCCCTTCAGCAGGTAAGAGTAGCCTGTTTGCAAGAAATCATTTGCTGCAGCAGAACTCAGACGACCTTCTCGTGTACATTAGATACCAAGGCCAACGGATGCTGATGTCAAAACAGCTTTTTAGCACATGTAAACTTATTTTGCATTGCGGGAAATGAGATTTGGATGTTTGTGCGGAGAAAGAACTTTTTGGATTTCCGGATGTGTGTCTCCGATTAGTTTTTTTTTTTTTTTTATGATAAGAGATTGTCTTTTGTTCTGATTTTTATCTTTAAAATTGGTTGCAACTCTGCAGGAGATCAGATCCACTGTCAGCACTCCGACTTGCCAGTAGACAGAGAACGGGCATTCATCAATTGTCTCAGCGATGATGTGGCTGTGGAAGAAGAGGTTTTAGCTTCTTTCTTTTTTTTTAAAGAAACTTCCAACACAGGGTTTTCTTTTTTGGTACATCTGGCTTGGATACTGTTGCAAACAACATGTCATATGTTTTTATGCACCATGAATTAATGATTAACCCGATTTAACGAAATGAAAAACATGCTTCCCAATTATTATTATTTTTTTTAGAGGGGAGCTCGTGGCAGAAGCTTTTTAACTCCCTCCGGTTGATGTAAAGTCCAGTTTGGCTAAGATACGGCTCACAAGTGTTGAGAAGAAGGTCACGTGTGCTAGCTGCTGGCCTATATTTTCTACTTAAGCTTTGTCTGCAAAGAAGTTGTGACCAAGCGAGTCGTATTCTGCATCTGGTATGTTGAAGATTTTTTGAATTGGGGGTGTGCCAGGTCTTTGGTGATATATTTTGGTCCTGCATCTGTGAGTTCCCTCCACTTTGCACTTCTTCTGTTGTATGGGATGGCTTTGGCAGACGAAGACACCAGTGTCATCTGCTTCACAGATGCTTTATCCGACGTTTTCTTTTGTGTGGGGAGACGTGGACGTACAGAGTTTACAGCATTTTTTCTTTTACGGTGAATGCCCTTTCAGGTGGCAGAATAAATTCAAGGTACTTCTACCTTTTGCAGCAATGCTTTTTTACCATAGATGCACCGATCCGATACCCGGATTGGATTTCAGTTCTGATAATGACTAATTAGCTGGATCGGATGATTCAAGCCGATCTAGTAGTTTCTTTTTTTTATTAATATCATGCACAGCAATACAGTTACGGCGATCTAGTAATATCTGTATTTACAACGCCGCAGCTAGCGATGAGCTAACTCTGAGCAACATGGAGAAAGTGCCGGAACGAGCAAAGCCTGCTATTTGGAAACATTTCAAACTCGATACGCCAACAAGTCCGACCGCAACACACAGCATCTGCAATGCGTAAGTTGCGAGGGGGAGCGATAAGGTTGCTAAATTCAACAGCAAACAAACTTAAATAAGCACCACGCTTTAACCATGTTTATTTCAAGCCTGATAACTTCACTCAGATGGCAAGGTACGCGGTTTGTTCATTCAACAGCGGTGTTAGCTAACGCGCTTAGCCTAGGTATCGGATGGGAAAAAACTGGATCAGTGCATCTCAAATTACCAAATTTTTTTCAATGACCCTCCACTGCCAGATTATTGATCCAGTGCCGTTTCTCTGGAGTCAGTTTGTCTTGTTACTGAAAAGTGCGTTATAAATAAACTCGCCTCACCTTGTGACTCCTCCTCCTTCGATCACATCTTCATTCACTTGCTCATCTTAAACTCCTGCTGTCGCCGTAGTTTCTCCTATATTGTAATGTGTGAACACGCATGCTCAGGGTGGCGTTCCAGGTGGAAATTACTCCGGTTAGGAGGGCATAATTATTAATGACTCATTCGTAGCATGTAGTCAATTAAGTCCTATTCTGCCAGGATTAGTTTTAGCTAGGGAACACATTCGATTCATAGTAATTGCGGACTGTCTTTGTTGTTAATCCCGTGCGTATCGGCCATGTCAGTAATTTGTTAAGTGAAATATTCCCCCGCATATTACCTGCTGTATCTGGCTGAACTCCGAGGTTTCCCGACATTACTAACCCAATGCGAAAAGGCATCTCTGTGATTTTGACAGAAATGGCCCGGGATACAATACGTGATTAGGCAGTTTTTGTTTTCTGGGCAAATTATTTTATTCGCATTTGGCGAAGAATGGAGGTTGGATTGGTGTTTAGAAAACCTGTTGCGTCCCGGGCCGACAAAACCCTATTGGGCCATAACGTCTGTGTGTATGCAGATCACGATAAGCAAGAAGTTAATCCCACGATAAATTTGAATTACACGATTAATCAAAATAAGATCAGTAATTTGCGTATCCTTGTGTTTTTCTCTCCTCCCCTCGAGGGGCGTCTACTCACCCCTTCCTTCTCGGTTTCTCGGTGTAGGAACATGCTCACAGTTTAGCATGAGAGCCTCGCAGGGAGAGTCAGAGAAACGCTAGTTTGAAAAGAAAATCTAATAGACGCCAAAGCCGAACACGACCGCTGCAGCGCAGGAGTTTTTTTTTTGTTTGTATTCAAGCCAAACGACGGCGGCAAACCGCTTAATCTCTCTGAGCCGTAATGGAGAGGAGAGGATAAACTTGCGTTATTAATGCCATTATCATATTAGTTGAAAAAGGTCTCCAAATGACTATATTACTGTTAATCGTGATCGTTTTTAGAAGAAAAAAAATGTATCGTCCAGCGATATTTATCGTGACAGGCCTATATGCAGACGGGTATTTAGGCAACCCACGCTGTCTGTAACACTGTCTGTGCGAATGCGGCAGATATAAAGCAGATGAAGTTTATTTATTACATGTGGTCCCCAGATAATGCTTACGCCCTGTGAATTGGCTTTAAATGCAGACAGCTTAATATTGCTTAAAGTTTTCAATGGAGCCTTTTTAACCATCGTATGTGGGGGAAATTCGCAATGCGTTGAGTGTATTGGGTATACTTAATATTAAAAAGCACATTTGTTTTTTTTTTTTGAACATTTAAATAGTAATTCAAGTGGAGAAATTTGACGGCAACCTTTTCTACCTTGTTTTTGTTTAAGTTAAGTTAAAGCCATCAAAATATTGGTTAATACCGGTTTTCATTTGCCGCAAACTCAACGAGGTTAGACTTCAAGGAAAGGATGACATAAATTAGTAATTTGCTACGTGCGCGTTGACGAGGCGCCGGCCAGTTCACAATTTGGAGAACTTGTCACAAGTAAGAAGAGAACTGAGATTGTGCTGGATTATTTCCTTTTTATTTTATTTCCCCCCTAGTTATTGCAAAATGTGTGTGTTTTTTTTTTTTTTTTTACTTTCCTCACAGAGACTAAAATTGTGACACACGTTCCAGCTGGTCAGCGTTGGTAACAAAGCTGTGGGAGTATCACAGTGGGTTAAAATTAGCTGACGGACTCCTCTGTGACTGGACAGTACGCGGTAGTAACCAGCCACAGCGGAACTGATCCATCAGTTTCCTATTTTAGACTACACCCCCCCCCCCCCCCCCTTTTTCCCCTGCTAAGAATGGGAGCGTGTATCTGTGTGTTTAGCTGCAATGCAAAGAGTTTACTCCCTTGCATTCCTAGAGTTAGCGCTGAAGTGTGAGTCGGCGTCGTGCCTGTGAAGTGGTGACTGCGACGCTTTTAAGCCTGAAATACGCTGCTGTGTGATGGACAGAAATAGCCGGCCCTGTGGGCCTTAGTCACCCGAGCTCTGAGCAAGAGCTGAAGAAGTTATGATTACAAAAACGCTTCCCGAGACAATTCGGTCTGCCCACATTGTTGACGAGTCGTCCCACCGTTGCCCGGGCGAAGCTACGGGTTCCTCCTTCCACATGCTACAATTTCTGAGGTTTGATGGGAGCAAGCTTTTCACCCTCCCTCCACCACAGAATGAGAGGCCTGCTGTTCCCATATAGGTTTAGCAGTGTTGTAATTAGATTTTTTTTTTGTGTGTGTGTGTGTGTGATGTTCTGTGCATGGGAAAGCAAAGGAGAGGGAGGGAATATGGTCGAGGGCGGAGAAAGATGAGAGGAACCGTGGCCGCCGAGCGCAGAGAGAGGATTGAGTGGAGAAATGGATCGATCGCACGTTTGGTAACGACCGAGGCGATCGATGCCAAGCAGAGGCAGTCGGGCTTTTGTAACATGAATATTTTCAGCTCCTCTTGCTCTTCCGTGTCAGCGTCGTCCGAGGAGCTGGAGGCTGCAGTTCCGGTTTTTTCGGGGATCTCGTTTGCGAGCGGATGCAGGTTCACGTTGCCGGTTTGTGCCTCGGCCTCCAGTCGTGCTCGGGACACTTGTCGCATCAGGGTTTCAGGACGATGCTTCGTCTGAGGTCACGGCGGCGCGCTGGCCTCTGTGCCGGACAGGTCGTCTGTTCCCACAGGTGGACAGCTCTTCTTCGTGACTCTCTCCGCCGCAGATAAACGGGAGCTGGGACACTGGTGCCGATACTTTTTTCTCTTTCGGGCCGGCCTAGTTTTCCTTTTCAGTTTTTGACGTCGCCAAGAAACAATTGTTCTGGAATAAGAGGGCCGCGTTTCGGTTCCTGTTGACATCTGTCGCGGCTATTTTCGGATTTGTTTCCTGTGAGATGCTACGTAACGTGGGTGAGTCAAGTGAGGATGGTCACAAGGGGCCATTGAGTTGATGACTAACACTCAGCAGTCCCATTAAGAGATGGCTGCAAAGACAGAAGGTTGATCAACGCGACTCGCCATCAGTATCGCCTGCTGGACTGAAGACCGTGGATTAAGGCTTCCTGGATGGGCAACGTAAGCTGGAGGAGCCAGGGGCCCTCTGAGGACACAGACTCTTCTCCACGGGAGGAAGAGGACACAGGTAAAGAAGCTGCAACACAAGCAGTAGATTGCTGTCAATATGCAAGGATCCAAGGATTTTGTGGATGATGTCTGGGTTGGGAAACTTCATCCTGCCCAGACTGATTCGGATCAACTGTAATTTGTCTTTAAGCGCTGTAAAAAGTCCGGAGGTCCTGCCACAAGCAGTAATAAGTCATTCACATCGAGAGCAGAGGCAGGGTGATGTCGTGAGTGTTTTTAGGATGAAACAGTTGTTTTTTGATGAAAAAGAGGTTTTTAACTCCATTTCTAAACTAGACAAAGTTGACATATTACGTCATTGGTTATTGCGGCTGGCGTTGCAAAAATAGCCGTCCTGCGTTGAAATATTTGAGAAAGTACTTCCTACTTTTAACGCAGACATCCCCCGCGTATTCTATGAAAGACAGAGGTTGAAAAGCTATGCTGGATGAAACACGTCATCTTTGCCGTTTTCCGTTTAGCCTTCCTGTTATCCCATGAAAGCCTCGCTCTCTCTCACTTTTCTCGACGGCCGCATGAGTTGCAGACAAGTTGTAGAAAACACAGTTGCTATTCAAAGAGCCGCGTGCAGAATATTTATGTCGCGAAGGATTGTTTGGAGTACAGTGGCATATTGTATACAGATTGTTTGGAAATGAACGCTGTGTATGCCAATAACATATTTTGCTTGTTGGATGGTGAGTTGTTGTAGTAGAGGCCCACGGTTGACACAAATGATAATGCTCTAAAGGCAGCAGAGAGAGTTAGAAGTATTCTATCTGTAGATGTAAGAGTGGGGCAGATGTGGATTTAAACGCCTCTGATTTCATCATCGGAGTATTCAGGAGTAGTATCACCACCACAGGATTTTCCCTCATTGTCCAGCCGTACTCAGAGTTAAGTTAGAAATTGTTGATTGCCCTTCCGTCAATAACAACTACCACACTGAAGAGCGTTATCGTCTAATCTCTCACATGGTGCATTCACTGATCAGAAAACGATCCGATTTTTTAGGTTTCTGACTAGCCGGCCCCAGGTCGGACCGATCAAGCTAAAAATGTCGTTTCCAGTCTGGGTCATTTCTCGGTGACTCTCTAGTTTCCTTGTAGCTTTGAAACATGTTAGCAACATCTGTCGGCTTGTGATTTCTGGACGCTGCTGAAAAGGCACCACAAGTGAAAAGCTGTTCGGTGGTTTGTGTATCGTTTGAGTATAAATGACAAAATTGCAGACGCTTGATAAAGATATATTAGGAATTTAAGACTTGCTTCAGAAAATAAGCATGGGAATGAAAATGAAGCGACAAAAACGCAGGCCCCCTCTCTTGAAAATGTTATTAAAGGCTCGTTCCGCTTGACGGTTGCTTGTGTTCAGACTGCAGGGGCTTTACTGTATAAAACATAGCAGCGGTTTTTCTGACCTTGTTTGCTTAGCTTCATTGTTTTCAAGGGGTGTGTGTGTCTTTATTTAAAGCTCTTGTTACCAGTTTGGAAGCCTCTTTTTTTTGGGGTGGGGGTGGGGGGGGTAAAATAGGTTCACTGGCAGAATAAAGTGCAGGGGACATTCCTCGCTGTGCTTTTTGTGTCATGTGGCTTTATAGAAAGTGCTCATTTGCAGTGCTGCTGCTGCTGCTGCTGCTGCTGCCTTGGGTGGACCCATCTCTCTGCAGGCCTGCAGCCTCCCATCAGAGGCTGCTGCTTGACCTTATCGCCTCCAGAAGTCGTGGATAGACGCTCTCTAATCCCAGCACATCAGGTGGCTGGATGTCATCTTCCTAATCCTGTTGCACAATCTTTAGAAAAAATAAAAAATAAATAATAATAATAGCATCGGTTACACAGCCTGTGCCTGCTTTGCTTCGCCATGGTAGCTGAGCATGTTTGTCGAGCCACACGTAGAGGCTGGCACCGCTCGGTTTATTAATGTTTGTTATGAGCTTGTGGCTCCCCCCCCCCCTGCCACACTCTGTGAAACCATCCACCCTGGCGAGCTGCTAGCGCGTACAGGCTCCAAAATGAAGGGAGTCGAGTCCATTATTGTGTAATTACACAGCACTGTCAGACCTAATACCTTGTTTTGAAAACAGCACGCTCTGGTATGCTCTGCCCAAAAAAAAAAAAAGCACGTATTTCCATCCATCTCTGGGTCTAATGCAGACTCACTGGTCTGAGGGCTATGCCCCGCAAATATTATCCACACTTTGGACCAATTAGCTGATTTCATTGCAAAGGTAAACGCTGATTGCCATGAAAATGAACTCAAAGAATGAATTTGGTGGAGTTAGATATAACACCGTGTAGAACGTAATTTGCCATCACGTTTTCATGGTGCTTCTCAGGGATAAACATCTGCGGCTCTTTTGTAGCACCCGGATGCTCTACATGGAAATGCTGGGTGCTAAACGTAAAAAAGTGGTTATTAAAAACAATACTGGTGATCAGATGTGGTCGGGGAGCTTTTTAAGCTTTCTGCTTGCTTTGAATTTTTGATTAAAGCCGTGTTTCCTGTTTGCTTAAATAATAATAATACATTTTATTTAAAAGGCGCCTTTCTGGATGCTCAAGGGCACCGTACAAAAAAAAAAATAGATAAAAACACATCAATGTCAATAACGAATCGAAACACAGAATAAGGACCGTTTTAAAAGATACAAAGGCTGCGCCAGGGAGATTGATATCAAAGAGAATAAATGTTCTTTCTCTTGTAGTTTAACTGCGTCCAACTTCTCCTGGTCATTCAGAATTCATGATACGTACCAAGATGGTCAAATAATAGCCTTTACCTGGGTTTGCAGCGTGAAACGGCACGTTTCTTGTTTTAATTCTCTCTCAGACTATATTGCACATGGCTTTTGTCAATATAAAATAAATAAAAGAATCAAAAATGTTAAGATCCAGTCAACATGTTTAACTTTTTTAACTGGATCTCAGCCTGTGCTGAGCGTGTCCGGTCACTGAGAAGCTTTACGGTTGCTGCCGGTCTCCAGCGGCAGTCTAAATCAGGAGTGGAAGGAGAAGTCGGCGTCGCTGGCAAACGAGTCACTGCTGTTGTGGAGGTAGACGTGAGCATTTGTCTCTGTGTTTAGACGTCTTGGTTTGTTAGGGTCCATCACTGACGGTGACTCCTTAGATGGATGTGCTTTATTCCCACCGGGACTGGGGAGATGCTTGGTGACTTGCAGACACGCAAATTGTGTCAGCGTGCCTTGACCCACTTCTTACTGGAAACTGACACTCTGGATCTTAATTCTAATCATTTAGACTGAGACCAAAGGAGTTTGTTCTTAGTTGTCATCTATTAAATGATCTAAATGTAATTACACAACACATGGTGAAAAGAAATGATTTTCTTCATCTTAATCTCTAAAGTATTTTGTAGTAATGTTACATGGTTTGGACAGAAAAGCTGCTGCAAAGATCACGCTACCTTTCAGCAAAGGCACAAACCTTTACGTACAGGATTGTCTTGATATATTGTTGTTTTTTTTCCTGCAATACTGAACAGTCGTTTACATTTGGGCATTTGGCACACTGCAAAAAGGGAACTAAAACTAAGTGAAATTTTCTTGAAATCAGGGTATTTTTTCTTGATTAGAGCGGGTAAATAAGACTATTTGCCAATTTAATAAGATTTTTGCACTTAAAATGGGAACAATTCATCTCCATCTTATTTCAAGTGCAAGATTATCTTATTTTAGGGGTAAAAATACTCATTCCATTGGCAAATAGTCTTATTTAGCTCCTCAAGCCAAGGAAAATATGCTAATTTCAAGAACATTTTACTTGCTTTTAGTTCCCTTTTTGCAGTGCAATACCAGGTCCAAGTCCAATACTGCTATAAAGTTAATAAATTCAATAACAGGTGTATGCATGAAGTGCAGTAAAACAACACACGTTTCAGCAGTGTCATGTTTATTCACCAACATCGTTTTTGGATGCTGCCGTCATTATTTTTCATTAGCACTGATTGCTTTAATAACAGATGGCCATATTGTCCTGAAAGCACATACAGTCTAATGGTGTCTGTGGAGTCGGCATGCACAAACGGTGACACCGGCTTCACCGCGTCTTCAGCCCGGTAGGAGCTCCTGTCCGCTCGTCTCTTCAGCTCAACGGGGCTGACCGGAGTTAAGAAGTTAAGTAGCAGAGCTCTTCAGAGCTTGACTACGTACTAAAGAGACAATTTAGCCTTTTGGTTCAGGTGTGTAGACCCGGGGTCAACCGGGGCCCCCAAGCTCTTTTAAGTTTGAGTCTCTTACGTGTTCAATAAAGTGTTTCAGCGTGGAGCTGTGAGCTGAAGTGCTAGCTTAGTGTTGGCATGTTGTCTCACTGTTTTGATATCACTTGTTGATAATTCAGCTGGTAGCACATCTCGCCGCGACTCCGGTTCCACACATGCCCACAGAACGTGCAGGAAAATGTCCACCTGTTTGATCAATCCAGCTGCTTACTTTGAACATCACAAAACGGGATTGCTGCTTCGTGTTGGACCGTTTACCACGATGTTTGTTTTTCTCATGAGCTGTACTGTCATTCCATTGTAAAGGGGCTGCAAAAACGGAACTAAAAATAAGTAAAATGTTCTTAAAGTTAGTGTTTTTGTCCTTGATTTGAGCAGGTAAATCAGTTGATTTGCCAATGGAATAAGATTTTTGCACTTAAAATAGGAACAACTCATCTCCATCATCTTATTTCAAGTGCAGGATGTCCAATTATCTTATTTTAGGGGTTAAAATTCTCATTCCATTGGCAGATAATCTTATTTACCTGCTCAAATCAAGGACAAAAACACTAACTTTAAGAACATTTTACTTATTTTTAGATCCATTTTTGCAGTGAGGGGCTGGATGATCGTCACCGTAAATGCGATAAATTGAATTGTCTTTCGGGTCGGGCTTTATGTCCGTTCGGTATTTTTACCAATCATCACCTTACAGCGGAAGCTGCAGGGGTTAATGGTTAAGGGAGCCAGCGGCCAATGCTCTTCTGTACAGGTTTCTCACATGTAGGTGCAACGGGTCGGCTTTTCTCCCCTCCTAATCAAAATATTAAAAAAGTTAAATTTTAAGAACCGTTTTGGTTTAAATAACAGCTTTCTGTACAGACTCTGTTAGACTCAAATCAAACCCAAAGGTAGCTGCAGCGTTAGCTCCAAATAAAAAAACGTCTGCTTTGCTCCAAACCAGAAACAATGGAAGTACCCGCAGCTTTTCTTTGCCCTATATCCCATCAGCGGTGACACCTTCCTGTCCGTCTGGTCCAGCCTTTGTGAGCAGAGTGTCCAGAGGTGGACAGACGGCCCACGGCGCAGACAGAGCCAGCTTTGTGCAGCACTCTAACAGGAGCAGAGTGGTACCACTCCTCGCTGCTTGAGGCCATTTACTGCTTCCTATGCTTCTGTCTCTGTAGCCGTGTTGTTGTTTTTTTTTTTTTTTCTTACTCGGCTCTGAAGTGATTGGCTCTATTGTGACTGCCGGTCTCTGTGGGCAAGATCCGTCTCGTTTCTGGAGTGCTTTTTACGCAGAATGTTTGCTTTGTGTTCTCCTCGCCAAACAGCTGCCATCCTCAGAGCTCCACGTTCAACCAGCAAATCACTGTTTTCATCGTGGCTGTCGCCGCGTCTTCCCAAGGTGCCGTTTGAAGTCAGATATGCTGACGAGCCGGGGGGGGGGGGGGGTGTATTTATAGCCCTTTGTGGTTATTTAGTCTGTCGGTTTCACCCACGGAGGACCCGCTGCTTACCAGCCGCCGTGCGTTTTTTCTTTTATTGGAATGCTGAAAAGCAAATCGATGTAGCCAGAAGGTCACTTTGGAGGCCGGAGGAAGCTGCAGACGTTCGGATTTTCAGGAGGAGGGAGCGGTGCGCGACGACGGAGCCAAGGCACAGGAAGTCGTAGCAGTGGGGAAGGAACAGGAGGGGTACCCAGGATGGTGTGTGTTCTGTGATTTCCCATTTTCTACCATTTGCATCGCACGAGTTGACACCCCACCCTGTCAGGAAATTTGAGGGAAAGCGTTGCGGTCCTGAGAGTCTTGTTTGTCGCACAGCTCAAGAGGACAATTGTTACTTTCTATTTGCTGAGGTAAAGTAAAGCAGATGTTCCGACTTTTTGTACACGGCAAATGTCACTACAAGGATGGGAAGTTAGCAAACTTTTTTATTTATTTTTTTAAACACAAGCGCATATTTTCATGAAGTCTACTGAATTGAAACTTTGAGTAGGGTTGTCCCGACCAGGGCTGTTATTTATACCACTTTTATATGGGTGATAAATTTGTAACCTTGGATTTGCGCAAGCATTTTTTACATTTTTAATTTGTTCTCCTGGATAAATAGGGCGAGGGGGTGGGAGGGGTGTCTGTAAATGATCATTCTGCTAGAAGCGCTGTGTACAGTGCATGAGTTGTCCATCAGTCACAATGTCTCAGTTGTACTGTCCCTGTTAAGGTATAAATAAAATGAAGTGACCTTTTCTCAGTTTGATACATTATCAAGTAGCCATTAAATTTTCACAATAAAGCTGGAAACTGATTTGTGTGTTTTTTTTTTATCTGTTTTAAATAAAAGTGTATCATTGTCTTTCTACTTCACAGTTGTTAACCAGTTTGTGTTGGTCTTTCACATAAGATTCCAATAAAATATATTTATGTTGGTGGTCGGAATGAGGCAAAATGAGGAAAAGTTCAAGGCGTTTGAATACTTTTGCGAGCCGCTGCGTCTCGAAACGAGGTTCATGTTATTCATGCTCACAAAACCCGCAGAGACGGTGGTTCTCCTGCTTCATAAACTCGGTGATTTCACTTTTCTAGATGAAAAGATGGTGGTTGCTTTGCCACTGACCGTGGAGTAAAGGCGTCCCGCAATGAAACTGTTTGCAACACAATGCAACAGTACATTGAATAGTGTAGCGCAGTCTTGCTGGGAAAGCCTCTTTTTTTTTTTTTCTCTAAGCTTTCAGAAACTGTTTAGAGAAAAGAGCAAATGCTGGCCAGATAATTTGGAGCTATTTTTGTTTGTGTGTTTTCTATAGCTGAGTCAGAAACACTGGCGACACAAATCAACAGGCCAGCTAAATTTCCGTTGTTATCGCTTGCTAACGTGGTTTCAGCGTCGGGCCTTAAAGGACTTTCCTCAGATAGAGCTGCTGCAGTCCAGGAT